>NC_074671.1:66439207-66466707 GCF_029448725.1 Salvelinus fontinalis | reverse complement strand
CTGGTCACGACCGAATGTTCTACTAATCCAAACAGTCCACATCCACACATTTGTGCTGATTCCCTGTGGACTGTGTCTGTTTTGACTCCCATGGCTTTTAAAACAGTGCTACAGATGTTTATTTTGAGCCTTCTGCATTTTTTCCCTCCCATGCCTTTTTAGCATGGTAGCATGCTTTCCCTAACGATAGTTCTGTAGCTATGAGAGTGGGACACCATAAGACATGATACAAATGTAAACACTCAATAAACCTGCTCATTTCATTGGTTTGGAGTGTGTTTTTATGTTTTCATCATCATGTCCTGATGCCCACTCCTATGAGGAGCATGTTAGACTGATGGAGAGTTAACTGCTATCAATCTCCCTGTTTAAATATTGACTAACACACACTGTTTACTGATGCATCTACACACACACGCACGCACACACTCACATGCACGCACACACACACACACACACACACACACACACACACACACACACACACACACACACACACACACACACACACACACACACACACACACACACACACACACACACACACACACACACACACACACACACACACACACACACACACACACACACTTAAACTGATCCACACACACAGCAACAAATTATGTACGTGTTAGCAGTGAGTGTGTGTGTGCGTGCGTGCATGTGTGCATGCGTGCATGTGTGCATGTCTGTGTGTGTGTGTGTGTGTGTGTCTGTGTGTGAGCGAGTGTGTGTGTGTGTGTGTGTGTGTGTGTGTGTGTGTGTGTGTGTGTGTGTGTGTGTGTGTGTGTGTGTGTGTGTGTGTGTGTGTGTGTGTGTGTGAGCAGGCCCAAGGCCCTCATGTTCTCCTCTCAGGGTTAATGGAATGGCAATGTGTCTCAGGTGGATCATTAACAGCGTTCAGGGAGGAGAGAGTTCTATAAAAGAACCTTCACAGCTGCTTTTCTTTTCTCCCTTCCTCTCTTTCTATCTCTCTCCCTTCCTCTCTTTCTATCTCTCTCCCTTCCTCTCTTTCTATCTCTCTCCCTTCCTCTCTTTCTATCTCTCTCCCTTCCTCTCTTTCTATCTCTCTCCCTTCCTCTCTTTCTATCTCTCTCCCTTCCTCTCTTTCTATCTCTCTCCCTTCCTCTCTTTCTATCTCTCTCCCTTCCTCTCTTTCTATCTCTCTCCCTTCCTTTCTTTCTATCTCTCTCCCTTCCTCTCTTTCTCTTGTTCTTTTTCCCCGTCTCTGTTCTACCATTGGATGTGACAGAGGTCAGTTGCTTCGCTTAATTCCCGGGTGAGTAAGCACAACCAGGTCTGGACCGGGTTTCTCTTAACAAAGTGATTAAATCAGATGAACCTGCATGGAGAGATAAAGGAGAAACACAGAATGGTATATACTCACCTGATCTCCATCTCTCTCCCTTCAGCCAGCCACTCCTCAGCTGCCGTTGAAGCATGTAGAAACTCCGGTAAGTCTCTCTCTTTTCATACTTCTGTGATGGTGATGATTGGTATTTACAACAGTTATTAGCCTATACATCAGGAGGTATGTTACAGAAGCTCTGGCTTGTCTGGGCAGTGTGATGTAGTGTCAGAGGTGTCCTAATTGTATGGAGGTGACCCCAAAGTAGTTATGCTTGACCCCTTGACTGTTCAGATGTGGGATCAACTCCATAAAGCTTGTGCCCAGTTGTCATGTTGTCAGACTATTTTCACAGAGGTTGACGTAAGAGCACTATTGGAACACACCCCCTGGAAGCAGAGAACATGGAAGGCACTGCAGTATCTCCCACCTCAGTGGCTTACTCTGTTTCAGTGGACGTTCAGTTGTTGAGCCATACTGTACTCTACTGTATGTACCCAGTAGACATGAGTCGGTGAATACAGACTGACTGACTGACTGACTGACTGACTGACTGACTGACTGACTGATCTGTGGATGGATGGCCCCTTTGTTATTTAGGATGCAGTTACCTTATGTGCACTGGTAGCGTCTTTACACACAAACTGTACACATACATTTGTTTAGGGGAGAATGGGGTAAGTTGAGCCATTTTTGAATTTTCAGCATCTGTCACGACTTCAACCGAGGCAGGCTCTCCTTCCCGTTCGGGTGGCGCTCGGCGGTCGTCGTCACCAGCCTACTAGCTGCCACTGACTCTTTTTCCTCCCCCTCCTTATGTGTTTATGTGTTACACCTGTGTTCAGTTAAGTGGGTAATTAGTATGGCTTTATTTGTCAGCCAGCCTGTAGGCGTCTTTGTGCGGGATTGTTACTTTGTATACCTTTTGGATTTCGGGAGTGGAGATTATATTTGTGGACTGGGATTGTTGCTCGTGTCGTTGGGCCGTATTGTATGTTCACCCAGTTCGTCCGTGTTGGACATTTGTGTTGGACTGTTGGGGATTAAAAGGACTCAACTTATTGAAGCTCTGCTGTCTCCTGCGTTTGACTTCGCACCCCCCCGACACCCAGGTCATTACAGCATCACTCCGTCAAGAGATATATAGTATTCTTTCTAACAAAGATATCTACATATATTTCAGGATGTTGTGTATCCCTGGGAATAATAAGAATTCATGTAAACGTTACCGTTTTGAAAACATAGGTTGTCTGAAAAAAGTGGTCTCTTGGCACAACTTATCCCGCGTATGGGGTAAGTTGAGCTGTGGAACGGTAAGTTAAATATTACCACAACCATTTTAAAACCATGTCTATCTTTATTTTCCAAACACAATCACAATCACTTTGTCTTTTAATAATCTCAAGTATATTTTAACACAGGCTTAACACTGAACAAAAACGTTCTACTTTTTCTTAAACAATATTAACATAGGCCAGGCCCTGTTGTTACAGTACCTCATCCCAGCGATAATGTCTTTGCATTATGCCTGGGAAGAAAACACTTCAATTTGCTTGACTTGCCATTGGCTCAACCATTAGCTCAACTTATCGCTAGGCAAACATTTGGACTATATTAGCCCACACAGCTATGAGGATGCACTATCATGCTAGGATTAGGACCTCATATTGAAGCTTATAGAGACCCCAACTGATGTAAATCTTCAAAATATCTACTTTGGTTTAAATACAAACATCATTAAACCTCTAACACAATACATTCATTTGACTTGGTGAAAATAATTTTGTTTGGACTTAACTTGCTTACCACTTTTTCCATATGGCTTCTTCCTTCAGACTCCATGAAATGATGACCTCTTCCTAGATATTTGGTCAAATGATACATGTTGTTTATTGTTTCCTAGAAACAAGGGTGGTAAAACGTACCGCTTTGGCTCAACTTACCCCACTCTCCCCTACTGTACACACAGTACATACTTTATACCCATGTACGGTAGGTGGAGGGAAGCTACACAGCTTGAGGTGTTCTAGAATCACAAATCCAACGGGCAAAGAGACAGAGAGAGGAGGAGGGAGAGAGATAAAAAAAGAGAAGAGGGAGTGAGAGATGGAGAGAGAGAAAGAGAGGAAAATAGAGGGGGGGAGAGAGGGTGAGAGAGAGAGAGTGTGTGAGAGAGAGAGAGGGGGGGGGGGGGCAGACAGTAGATTGGATGTTCTGGTTTATAAGGGTTAGGGTTAGACAACGAGACAGAAAGCTGGTGACAGTGGACTAAAAACAGGAGAGCGTGTGACATGGTGTCCCTGAAATGCTCCCAGCTACATCCCAAAATGTCAGAGAAGGAGGAGGAGGAGTGGAGGTCGGGAAAGGAGTGGGAGAGAAGAGAGTAGAGGAGAGAATGAGAGGAGAGCTGAGGGGAGGAAAGGAGAAGATGAGAGGAGTTGAAGAGAAGAGAGTAGAGGAGAAAGGAGAGGAGAGCTGAGGGGAGGAGAGGAGAAGATGAGAGGAGTTGAAGAGAAGAGAGTAGAGGAGAAAGGAGAGGAGAGCTGAGGGGAGGAGAGGAGAAGATGATAGGTGTTGAAGAGAAGAGATTAGAGGAGAAAGGAGAGGAGAGCTGAGGGGAGGAGAGGAGAAGATGAGAGGAGAGGAGTTGAAGAGAAGAGAGTAGAGGAGAAAGGAGAGGAGAGCTGAGGGGAGGAGAGGAGAAGATGAGAGGAGTTGAAGAGAGTAGAGTAGAGGAGAAATGAAAGGGAAATGAAAAGGAGAGGGCAACCTTTTTATCACCAGCCTACGTCTCTGAGTTGGTCATAGGAACTCTTCAGATGTGTATTAACCTAACACACATTTACCTAACAGACATTAATCTAACACACATTTACCTAACAGACATTAACCTAACAGACATTAACCTAACATACATTAACCTAACACACATTTACCTAACACACATTAACCTAACAGACATTAACCTAACAGACATTAACCTAACAGACATTAACCTAACACACATTTTCCTAACACACATTTACCTAACACACATTAACCTAACACACATTAACCTAACAGACATTTACCTAACAGACATTAACTTAACACACATTTACCTAACACACATTTACCTAACACACATTAACCTAACAGACATTAACCTAACAGACATTAACCTAACACACATTTACCTAACAGACATTAACCTAACAGACATTAACCTAACACACATTTACCTAACACACATTAACCTAACAGACATTTACCTAACACACATTAACCTAACAGACATTTACCTAACACACATTAACCTAACAGACATTTACCTAACACACATTTACCTAACACACATTAACCTAACAGACATTAACCTAACACACATTTACCTAACACACATTAACCTAACAGACATTAACCTAACACACATTTACCTAACACACATTAACCTTAACAGTGGTTCCTCCTCCTCCTCACTGGTTGTGACACTAGGAAGCACACTTTATTTTCTCTCTCTAATCTGGTTTCAGTGGTCTCCTGTATTCCTCAGCTCTTCCTCTCTCTCTGACCTCAGTCAGCACGGGAAGAAAGTATTTCTGCTCTCAGCTCTTCCTCTCTCTCTCTGACCTCAGTCAGCACAGGAAGAAAGTATTTCTGCTCTCAGCTCTTCCTCTCTCTCTCTGACCTCAGTCAGCACAGGAAGAAAGTATTTCTGCTCTCAGCTCTTCCTCTCTCTCTCTGACCTGTCAGCACAGGAAGAAAGTATTTCTGCTCTCAGCTCTTCGTCTCTCTCTCTGACCTCAGTCAGCACGGGAAGAAAGTATTTCTGCTCTCAGCTCTTCCTCTCTCTCTGACCTGTCAGCACAGGAAGAAAGTATTTCTGCACTCAGCTCTTCCTCTCTCTCTCTGACCTCAGTCAGCACGGGAAGAAAGTATTTCTGCTCTCAGCTCTTCCTCTCTCTCTCTGACCTCAGTCAGCACGGGAAGAAAGTATTTCTGCTCTCAGCTCTTCCTCTCTCTCTGACCTGTCAGCACAGGAAGAAAGTATTTCTGCACTCAGCTCTTCCTCTCTCTCTGGCCTCAGTCAGCACGGGAAGAAAGTATTTCTGCTCTCAGCTCTTCCTCTCTCTCTCTGACCTCAGTCAGCACGGGAAGAAAGTATTTCTGCTCTCAGCTCTTCCTCTCTCTCTGACCTCTGTCAGCACGGGAAGAAAGTATTTCTGCTCTCAGCTCTTCCTCTCTCTCTGACCTCAGTCAGCACGGGAAGAAAGTATTTCTGCACTCAGCTCTTCCTCTCTCTCTGACCTGTCAGCACGGGAAGAAAGTATTTCTGCTCTCAGCTCTGGTATATAATAGCAACAGTGTTATAGGGAGCAGTCAGGGTTACAACTATATACGATAGAGGGAAACACCAGCTCTCTCTGGAATTACTCTGGAAATGTGTAATTGGTAGCTAAGGGTCAACGGATGGGTTTCGGAAAGAGTGTTAGCCGACAAACGACCTCTCGTAGTCCCACTGTTCCAGGGCATTCACACTAGCACAATGTGGTGGTGTCGCTTTACAATAAATACATTTAATTAACTTGGAGACGTAGTAGTATTTAGAGGGGGACCACACGCACACACACACAAACCACAGAGAGAGAGAGAGAGAAGGGAGGGAGAGGGAGAGAGAGAGAGAGAAGAAGTAATGAGGGATAATAAGAAAGAGGGAAGGGAGAAACCAGAAGTGGGCGGGAGGAGAGAAAGAAGAAGCACAAAAGGGGAAAGACAAATGAGAGGCGCGGAGGAGAAGAATAGAGAGTGAGAGAGTTAAAGACTGAGCTGGAACCTGTTTTGGGGGGCTGAGACCTTTTGAGGAGAGAGTCCCATCATGACAAAGGAATAAACAACAACAAAAAAAAATGGACTTATACAAGAAGATCTTCCTCGTCTCTTGGAAGGAAACCAACATGGATATTAGACTCCAGGTGTTTCTCTGTGATTGACAACCAAGGCGTTTGGTCATTCAGCCTTCCCCAGGGGGATAGGGCGAACACAGAAGGGGTAGAGCGAGAGGGACCCTGGTCCAGTCTGGACCAGACCAGACCAGTCCAGCCATGACCTCAGGTGGCGCCCTCCGCAGGCGCCTCACCTCCTTCCGCAATTCCTGGAGGCGGAGTGCTGAGTACCTATTTAAGGTAGGCCACGCCCACTCTGGAAGTGTACCTGATGGGATAACGGGCAAATCTGGCTTTTAAGTGTATGTTTCCCTGCTGTCAAACACCCTACTTTGTATTTTGGTGTATTTAGGGTATCTAGGGTGCCTTGAGGAATGGCACATGAAGTTGTACATTTTGGGTGAAATTCCCCTTTAACAATGAGTTTGTCCATATGTTGTTGCATTACCCACTGGGCACAGACATCAGCTCAATGTCTAGTTTTGATTTATATTTGGTTGAGTTGTCAACTATTGTAAATTCAATGGGAAATCACAAAAAAATGTCACCATGTCATTGGTTTTAGGTTAAACGTTGTTTTCCAAGTTTTTTGGGGTTGAAATGACGTGAAAACAACATTGCTAAAGAAATAATAATAATCCCAGTGGGTACATACCAATGTAATCATAAACAGCAAGACCTTCAGGTTTTTTCCTTCAGTCAACACAGTCAAACGTCTACTATCTAAGCTTCTTTGGTGGTTTTGGTCTTTCATTGAATGTGTTCCTCCTGTCTCTCTGTGTTGTAGTCTTTCATTGAATGTGTTCCTCCTGTCTCTCTGTGTTGTAGTCTTTTATTGAATGTCTTCCTCCTGTCTCTCTGTGTTGTGGTCTTTCATTTAATGTGTTCCTCCTGTCTCTGTGTTGTAGTCTTTTATTGAATGTCTTCCTCCTGTCTCTCTGTGTTGTGGTCTTTCATTGAATGTGTTCCTCCTGTCTCTCTGTGTTGTAGTCTTTCATTGAATGTCTTCCTCCTGTCTCTGTGTTGTAGTCTTTTATTGAATGTGTTCCTCCTGTCTATGTGTTGTAGTCTTTCATTGAATGTGTTCCTCCTGTCTCTCTGTGTTGTGGTCTTTCATTGAATGTGTTCCTCCTGTCTCTGTGTTTCTCTTCTTGGTAGTTTGTTGGTCCTGCTGGGTAGTGTATCTTTACAGCTGGTTTTGATAACTGATGAGTATTACTGAGGTGGGAACGCAGGGCACACACGCACACACGCACGCACACACGCACGCACGCACGCACACACACACACACACACACACACACACACACACACACACACACACACACACACACACACACACACACACACACACACACACACACACACACACACACACACACACACACACACACACACACAGTAACAGTCACTTAGGGATATCTTTCTGAGTAAAGCTAATGAAAAAAAAGTGTGAGTGTGAGTGTGAGTGTGAGTGTGTGTGTGTGTGTGTGTGTGTGTCTGTGTGTGTCTGTGTGTGTGTGTGTGTGTGTGTGTGTGTGTGTGTGTGTGTGTGTGTGTGTGTGTGTGTGTGTGGACAGTTGGACAGATTGTATGAGAGGCTTGGTGGTTGTGTTGTGTGTAGACGTTTAGTTCTGCGTGTGTATACAGGCGTGTGTGTGTGTGTGTGTGTGTGTGTGTGTGTGTGTGTGTGTGTGTCCATGCCATGTGTGTGATGCAAGAGACCTTGTTCTTACGTAATTGCCACTCTTGTCCCCTGTGAACAGACATATTGTTGCAGTTTTGGAGCAACAGTGTCCATGGTTTCAGCAGGCAGCATCTGTTTCTAGTCACATCACTCTGAATAATGGCCTTTCCTTTTGCCTGACTAGGATTAGTTTCATCACAGACAAATGAATGGATCAATGGCAACACAGAGCTCTGTACTGTGTACATAACCTTCTGTTCTGTTCAGGTCCTCTCTATCCTCCTTCACATGGTGCTGTCTATGTTCTCCAGCCAGACGGGGAAGGCAGTGCTTGCCTTGTGGTAAAAAGGATGTGGAATTACTAAAGATAGCCCTAGTGATGACCCAGTATTGGTCTCCCTGTCCTCATCTCCCTGTCTTCGTGACCATGGACAGACAGCAGGATGTAGATGTCAATGTAACTCTTACAGAAGGGTCAAACACAGACAGACAGACAGCTATGTACTGTACAGGCTAAGTTTAAATGTTTGGGTATTTTCACATTTCAAACATACAGTACCTTGCTAGCGTATCAAACTGAACGTTTCAGCCTATAGCTTTGCCATGAGTGTGCTGGTTGGCTGGTTGGTTGCAGGACATGCCAAATATGTGATGTCAGTTAGATTACTGTAACAGGAAACAACCAATTGTCAGTAATTAGATGTTTCCTAATGTTGCTGGATTACGTTACCATGAAGGAAAGGAGACGAGGAGATGAGGAGATGAGCAAAGAAAGCTGTTTATTAAGACTGTTGCCACATGCCACTAACCAACCAACCCATCACCACCCCGTCACCAGGGTCATAGACAGGCTAATACCATGGTAATACTATGTGTTTAAAGCACCAGCTGTCCGACAGCATCTATTTTAGAACACAGCACTTTGTGTCTGAACACTGTGATCTATTGTCTACTGCTAATCACCCTCGTTGTTGAAATGAATCCTGGATATTCTCCGCTGCTTTTCTCTCTGTAGTTAGACTGAGGATGGGGGACACTGGGTACAAGTAAGGCCCCAGGGATATTATGTTATTTCAAAGCAATGGACGCATCTCATCATGGCTAAACTCTATCCAGTTGTGTTTGGATTTGATATAGTTGAAGACCAGATGCAGCGTGCTGTAATGTGGAATTTACAATGCAGTTGTGTATTACACTCACTCGCACCCTTACATCAAACACGATTAATGCCAAGTTGATCAAGGAGACTGTGTGATGTATTCTATCTTCTCTGTGTTCTCTGTAGGGAACCCCAAGGTCCTGTAAGAGTGAGCAGACTAGACGAAGGTCATCACGGTAAGAGAGACCACTGTCTTTCCCTCACTATCCAGGCTGTCACTATTCCTCATCTACTGCAGTGTACGGCCACGTTTACACCTGTTTCTCTAACCTCACGTTTCGGTTCATTGATACCCATAGAGCTCAACACACACTGAAATCCATGGACACAGGCCTATCAAAAACCCATCAGGATGTATTCTATCCTGTTGTCAGATCACTGTGACAACCATGCCTGTTTCCCATCTAACAGCCATCTGGGAGTTGGGATTTGGGGAACTGATCACAATGATTGCGCAATACCAGCTTGGATCATTCCAGAACACTTTGTTCTAAACTGAAGAGCTAGGATTGAAGATGTTTATGAAAACATGTGTGATATCATATGACACCACTTCCAATTACCATATACATAAATCACATGGGTTTGTCAGTACTGAAGACTCACACATCAAAGATATGATAGATAATAGATACCACACACAAGAGCCACCAAGGAAGAGCTTTACAGACTAGTGCTCATGTACAAACCCTGTAAGATATCAGGGGCCATATTCATACAGAGTAGCAGTGCTGATCTAGGATCAATTTGACCTTTTAGATCATAAGGAGCAAGATTATATGGACAGGGAGAAGCTGATCCTAGATCAGCACTCAGTACTCTGAAACGTTTTGTCAGAGCTCTAAGCATCTTCCTCCCCAGGAGTGTCAGTCTGCTGCAGGCCATGGAGGAGGACTATGAGGTGGACCTGGTGTACATAATCTCTCTAACTATCTCACCTCTTCCCTCTCCTCCCTTCTCCTCTCCTCCCCTCTCCTCTCCTCTCCTCTCCTCTCCTCTCCTCTCCTCTCCTCTCCTCTCCTCTCTTCTCTTCTCCTCTCCTCTCCCCTCTCCTCTGAGAACTATGAGGTGGATCTGGTGTACATCACCTCTCTAACTATCTCCTCTCCTCTCCTCTCCTCTCCTCTCCTCTCCTCTCCTCTCCTCTCTTCTCCTCTCCTCTCCTCTCCTTTCCTCTGAGAACTATGAGGTGGATCTGGTGTACATCGCCTCTCTAACTATCTATCCTCTTCTCTCCTCCCTTCTCCTCTCCTCTCCTCTGAGAACTGTGAGGTGGATCTGGTGTACATCGCCTCTCTAACTATATATCCTCTTCTTTCCTCCCCTCTCCTCTCCTCTCCTCTCCTCTCCTCTCCTCTCCTCTCCTTTCCTCTGAGAACTATGAGGTGGATCTGGTGTACATCGCCTCTCTAACTATCTATCCTCTTCTTTCCTCCCCTCTCCTCTCCTCTCCTCTCCTCTCCTCTCCTCTCCTCTCCTCTCCTCTCCTCTCCTCTCCTCTCCTTTCCTCTGAGAACTATGAGGTGGATCTGGTGTACATCGCCTCTCTAACTATCTATCCTCTTCTCTCCTCCCTTCTCCTCTCCTCTCCTCTGAGAACTATGAGGTGGATCTGGTGTACATCGCCTCTCTAACTATATATCCTCTTCTTTCCTCCCCTCTCCTCTCCTCTCCTCTCCTCTCCTCTCCTCTCCTCTCCTCTCCTTTCCTCTGAGAACTATGAGGTGGATCTGGTGTACATCGCCTCTCTAACTATCTATCCTCTTCTCTCCTCCCTTCTCCTCTCCTCTCCTCTGAGAACTGTGAGGTGGATCTGGTGTACATAGCCTCTCTAACTATATATCCTCTTCTTTCCTCCCCTCTCCTCTCCTCTCCTCTCCTCTCCTCTCCTCTCCTCTCCTCTCCTCTCCTCTCCTCTGAGAACTATGAGGTGGATCTGGTGTACATCACCTCTCTAACTATCTATCCTCTCCTCTCTCCTCTCTCCTCTCCTCCCCTCAGGAGTGTCAGTCTGCTGCAGGCCATGGATGAGAACTATGAGGTGGACCTGGTGTACATCACCGAGAGGATCATCTCTGTCTCCTTCCCCAGCGGAGCGGAGGAGCGCAGCTACACCTCCAACATTAAGGAGGTGGCCTCCATGCTGGCCTCCAAACACGGGGAACACTATCTGGTGAGCCCCCCTGTCCTGCCACGGCTCTACCTCACTACCGGGCCTGTCTGTTGGTGTGCTGGCTTTTCATGCACCCTGTCATGTCCTGTTGCTGATGGACAACTGTTTCCTGGTCATTCTTATTGATGTGGATTTTGTGATTTCAGCTCCTCAACCTAAGCGAGCGGAGGAATGACATCACCAAGCTTAACCACAAGGTATACACACACAAATGCACACCCACGCACGCACGCACGGACACACACACACACACACACACACACACACACACACACACACACACACACACACACACACACACACACACACACACACACACACACACACACACACACACACACACACACACACACACACACACACACACACACACACAACTCTCCTAAATGCAATGGTAGTGGTGGAAGTTTTGATATGTGATAGTGGTCTGTGTGGCCCCCTGTAGGTGCTGGAGTTTGGCTGGCCAGACCATTATGCTCCGGCCCTGGATAAGATCTGCAGCATGTGCAAGGCCATGGACACCTGGCTCAACGCTGACCAACACAATGTAGTGGTGCTTCACAACAAGGTAGGTGGTCAGACACATCACTCCAGGGAAGGGAGGAAGGAAGGATACATTGTCAAAGTATTGGAACAGGGTCCCGTAGTCTTACAGATCACTGATCACTCCAGGGAAGGGAGGAAGGAAGGATACATTGTCAAAGTATTGGAACGGGGTCCCGTAGTCTTACAGATCACTGATCACTCCAGGGAAGGGAGGAAGGAAGGATACATTGTCAAAGTATTGGAACAGGGTCCCGTAGTCTTGCAGATCACTGATCACTCCAGGGAAGGGAGGATGGAAGGGTTTCTTCCCGGGAGTGTTACAGTATGCCGTGGTCCACTGTGTTAAGGACAGTAGAGGGTGCTCTCTGTTTGAAGAGTGTGAAAGGAGACAGCCAGGCCCCAGGGAGAAAGTCCCCTATGAATACAATACTCTGTATGTCCTCAATCGTCATTGGTAAGGAGGTAAAACACCAACTTGTCACCCTAGCTCATTGGTCGAAAAAGGAAAGGCACCAAACTGTTTCCCTGTACCTCATTGGACAAAGTGGGATAATCAAGCTGTCTTGTAGTTGGAAGACAAGTCCTCCACATTCTAGTATTGCTGGTAAAACACTTAATTGGTCCTTAACTGCAGACTGTTAGACTGAAGCCGTATTTCACAAAGAAATCCAGTGAACATGAGTCATTTGATTCTAATAGAGACTGCTGCTGCCTGTGTTTTGGCAGCACATCCTCCCCTCCCCCAACCTCTCAGGCCCAATGATTCATCATACAACTTGTCATGAATGATCCAATGTCAACTACAGTAACTCCCCAAAAAACAACTTTAAAAACTTCATCTAAGTCTCTATCAGTCAGTGTTAAAGACTTTGAGTCAATGTAGCTGAATAGTGAGTAGTAACTTGATAAGTCTGTGGGGGAACATTTTATTCAATATGTACAACAAGTGGTAGCAAACAGAGCATCCCCATGGTTACCAATGCTTATTTTCCCCCTCATCCTGAAATTGAAGCTTTTGGTCAAGATGGAAAAACTGCTTCCATTCAGAAACGCCTAATTTGATGAAATGCTATTTGTTATCTCCCCAGTCAGAAATGTTCCACGGGATGTTTCAGAGTTCAGGGTCAAAGGTTTCTCCAGTAGTGTTGCATTTCTATCTGCAGTTGGATTTGACCACAAACAATGTCATTGTGATCAATGGAACCAGGCAGTTTGATCAAATTCAATCTGTGGCAGTTTGGCCTGAAAATAGCCTGGTCACTCAAATCTAACTCACTGTACAGCATCTACATGTCTACACTGCAGGTACAAACATTGTTCGACCTTCAAGTGTGTAACTAAAAATAGACTTGTATTCTTTCTCAAAAAGTATATCTCCCTCTCTCCCCTCTCTCTCCCTGCCCTATCCCCCACTCTCTCTCTCCCCCACTCTCTCTCTCCATCTCCCTCTCCCCCTCTCTCTCCCCCTCTCGCTCTCCCCCTCTCGCTCTCTCCCTCTCCCCCATTCTCTCCCTCTCTCTCCCCCCTCTCTCTCTCTTTCTGCAGGGGAACCGTGGGAGGACAGGAGTGGTGGTGGCTGCCTACATGCATTACAGCAACATATCAGCCAGGTACCAGAGACTTCTGACTGCAGACAAACTGACCTCATATACCCTGTTTGTTAATAGTCAACATATCAGCCAGGTACCAGAGACTTCTGACTGCAGACAAACTGACCTCATGTACCCTGTTTGTTGTTAGTCAACATATCAGCCAGGTACCAGAGACTTCTGACTGCAGACAAACTGACCTCATATACCCTGTTTGTTAATAGTCAACATATCAGCCAGGTACCAGAGACTTCTGACTGCAGACAAACTGACCTCATGTACCCTGTTTGTTATTAGTCAACATATCAGCCAGGTACCAGAGACTTCTGACTGCAGACAAACTGACCTCATGTACCCTGTTTGTTGTTAGTCAACATATCAGCCAGGTACCAGAGACTTCTGACTGCAGACAAACTGACCTCATGTACCCTGTTTGTTGTTAGTCAACATATCAGCCAGGTACCAGAGACTTCTGACTGCAGACAAACTGACCTCATATACCCTGTTTGTTATTAGTCAACATATCAGCCAGGTACCAGAGACTTCTGACTGCAGTGAAACTGACCTCAGGTACCCTGTTTGTTAATAGTCAACATATCAGCCAGGTACCAGAGACTTCTGACTGCAGACAAACTGACCTCATGTACCCTGTTTGTTGTTAGTCAACATATCAGCCAGGTACCAGAGACTTCTGACTGCAGACAAACTGACCTCATGTACCCTGTTTGTTGTTAGTCAACATATCAGCCAGGTACCAGAGACTTCTGACTGCAGACAAACTGACCTCATATACCCTGTTTGTTAATAATAGTCAACATATCAGCCAGGTACCAGAGACTTCTGACTGCAGACAAACTGACCTCATGTACCCTGTTTGTTATTAGTCAACATATCAGCCAGGTACCAGAGACTTCTGACTGCAGACAAACTGACCTCATGTACCCTGTTTGTTGTTAGTCAACATATCAGCCAGGTACCAGAGACTTCTGACTGCAGACAAACTGACCTCATATACCCTGTTTGTTATTAGTCAACATATCAGCCAGGTACCAGAGACTTCTGACTGCAGTGAAACTGACCTCAGGTACCCTGTTTGTTAATAGTCAACATATCAGCCAGGTACCAGAGACTTCTGACTGCAGACAAACTGACCTCATGTACCCTGTTTGTTGTTAGTCAACATATCAGCCAGGTACCAGAGACTTCTGACTGCAGACAAACTGACCTCATGTACCCTGTTTGTTAATAGTCAACATATCAGCCAGGTACCAGAGACTTCTGACTGCAGACAAACTGACCTCATGTACCCTGTTTGTTATTAGTCAACATATCAGCCAGGTACCAGAGACTTCTGACTGCAGACAAACTGACCTCATGTACCCTGTTTGTTATTAGTCAACATATCAGCCAGGTACCAGAGACTTCTGACTGCAGTGAAACTGACCTCAGGTACCCTGTTTGTTAATAGTCAACATATCAGCCAGGTACCAGAGACTTCTGACTGCAGACAAACTGACCTCATGTACCCTGTTTGTTAATAGTCAACATATCAGCCAGGTACCAGAGACTTCTGACTGCAGACAAACTGACCTCATGTACCCTGTTTGTTAATAGTCAACATGGGACAATGTATTCATTCAATATCAACGCCATGCTTGAAGTTCCATACATCCTTAAAGTTCCCAGATATTTCCAGATGAATACAAACAGACATTTGTCCATTCTATACATTTCATTTGAGATTTCTATCAGTGTGGTGGTCAATTTGAATTGAAAGCAGTCAATTCAGGAAGTAAACTGACATTTTAATTCAGTAAAAAAAAGGGCATCTATTTTAATTGACTTCTCAATAAGCTAAAAAGGAGAAGCTATATATGTCAAAAGTTTTTTCCATTTGGGGATTTTAAATTCAAATCACTTCCTGAATTGACGACTTCCATTGGAATTCACCCCAACCCTGATTTCTATGGCTTCACCCCTTGAGATGTCAAGTCATAGACAAAAACATGGGGTGATGTCAGGGCAAGCACGAAGATCTGTAACAGATAGATAGGCCAAAGGGATTTGGGATTGGGCCTCAAATGAAACACTGATGTGGTTGTTATGCCAAAACATTCTGTTCAGGCTCTGGTGTATTTTTGGTCAATAAAGAGGAACATTTACATATGTCATACCTTGTAAAGACTCCAGATGTTTCAGGGTGGGGGATGGGTTTATGGGATCTTACACTTTCACTAAGGAATAACAAAGGTCAAATCACACTTGTTTCTTTGATACTCTTTGATACTTTGTTCTATCTTCCTTAATGCTTGAGAGTCAGTGGCATTCTAGAAGAGTAAACAGTACACTCATGAACAAACGTTACATGTTACAGATGTAGGATCTTAATTCGAGACAGTTTGCTACGGTAGGAAAATAATCCTGCAGCAACAGGAAATGTGAATTATTATGTGGATTATAATTCATGGCCATTTTTGTACTTCCGACTACTTTTTAACCTCAAATAAGTTAAACATTTCCTGCATTTCAGGAAAGTTTTCCTGCAACAGGATGATCAAATTAAGATCCTACATCTGTACATTGATCAGATAATAATACTGGGATACTGTAGCATTGTGGGGATGGCAAAATATGAAAATATGTAGATTAAGGACACTTCTTAAGCAAAACCGTCGATTAAGGACGTTTTTTAAAGGAGAAGACAACGTAAGGACACTTTTCAGGGTCATTTCAGGGCAAACTTATTGTATGGTATATTGTATGTGTTCAGTGATCATGACCTTTGTCTCTCTTGTGGTCTTCAGTGCTGACCAGGCACTGGACAGGTTCGCCATGAGGCGCTTCTACGAAGACAAAGCACTTCCTGTGGGTCAACCGTCCCAGAGAAGGTCAGTTACCACTTACTACCTCACTTCCTGTTTTTGCACCCTACAACTTCCTATAGGCTGGATGAGTTTGATCCCTTGGTGAGAGCAACCGGCTGGATTCCATTCTTAGAATGTGTATCCTTCATTCTGTTCATTGAAGAATTCAACAAGGGTAAAGGGATGGGCGTGACTTCTCAGAGTGGAATTCAGTCAATGGATGACCTGGTGTAACTCTCACTGTTTCAAAGGCTATCCTCCTCTCCTCTCCTCAGTCCCTCTCTCCCAGTGCGTCCCAAACAGGAAATACCTCTGTCTTTTTGTTCCCTTAATCCTCCCAAAGAAGCCTAATTGACATAATTGAGGAATAATGTTTTTTGGAAAGCCTAGCAGCTTTTTGTATTCTCCAGGATTCCACTGAGAGCTGAAAGGTCACATGGTTTCCAGAGTTCATTCTGATACAACTATCCATCGTTCCTTCATCCCCTCCTCAGTGATCTGGCATGCTGAATAGGTGGCTTTGTAAGGGAACCCTTAGTGGCGCTTAGAACTGATTTAGGGTCATATCTCACTAACCCAGTCCTAGCCATAGGTCATTACTGAGTAAATACAAACTGACCCGGGATCCATAGTTTGTGGCAGATAAGGGAACCCCAGGTGTATCCAGCAGGCAACAACAGCAGTAGCAGCACTAGGCCTGGCATCTGACCAGCTGCTGTTTCCTTACTCAGATATAATTATCCCTCAGCCATTTCCCCTTAGTCTGAACTTATTATGGTCTGGCATGTGTGACATTAACATTGGGGGGGGGGGGGGGGGGGATCTCAGCACTGCTACACCGCTGCCGTAGAAACGCACTACATAGAGAAACACTCACTTCTGTTCTGAGAGGTATCACTATCAAATCATCATCAACATTCTTGTGAGGAAATTCCACTCTAGATTAGAATCTAGGTTAGATCCTTAAGTGGAATGTTCTGAGCCAAAATGGCGGATGGTTGTCCAGACTTGATCTCTGTGGCAGCCCAACATTATATATATCTCTGTACAGTAGTAAGTGTAATATGTCAGAATCTGTGTGGCCGTGTTTTCCGGCGTGACCCCGCTGTTACACAGGGAGCTCCTTACACAACCCAGCTGGTCTGTGAATGCTTCCTGCTCCGACCTGATTTCACTTGGGAGACCGAACCATCTGGCAGCTGCCAGCGGAGTGCGGGGGGAGCACAGGGGTGGTGGGGAGATGGGCCGACCTCTGGAACAGAGGTCACACTCTGCATGATCATCATTAGTATCATTAACAGGCTGCCTGGCAGGCAGAGCTCACCAACACAACACTACATACCCCTGCCTGGCAGGCAAAGCTCACCAACACAACACTACATACCCCTGCCTGGCAGGCAGAGCTCACCAACACACTACATACCCCTGCCTGGCAGGCAGAGCTCACCAACACAACACTACATACCCCTGCCTGGCAGGCAGAGCTCACCAACACAACACTACATACCCCTGCCTGGCAGGCAGAGCTCACCAACACAACACTACATACCCCGCCTGGCAGGCAGAGCTCACCAACACACTACATACCCCTGCCTGGCAGGCAGAGCTCACCAACACAACACTACATACCCCTGCCTGGCAGGCAGAGCTCACCAACACAACACTACATACCCCTGCCTGGCAGGCAGAGCTCACCAACACACTACATACCCCTGCCTGGCAGGCAGAGCTCACCAACACAACACTACATACCCCTGCCTGGCAGGCAGAGCTCACCAACACAACACTACTTACCACTGCCTGGCAGGCAGAGCTCACCAACACACTACATACCCCTGCCTGGCAGGCATAGCTCACCAACACAACACTACATACCCCTGCCTGACAGGCAGAGCTCACCAACACAACACTACATACCCCTGCCTGGCAGGCAGAGCTCACCAACACAACACTACATACCCCTGCCTGGCAGGCAGAGCTCACCAACACACTACATACCCCTGCCTGGCAGGCAGAGCTCACCAACACAACACTACATACCCCTGCCTGGCAGGCAGAGCTCACCAACACAACACAACATACCCCTGCCTGGCAGGCAGAGCTCACCAACACAACACAACATACCCCTGCCTGGCAGGCAGAGCTCACCAACACAACACTACATACCCCGCCTGGCAGGCAGAGCTCACCAACACACTACATACCCCTGCCTGGCAGGCAGAGCTCACCAACACACTACATACCCCTGCCTGGCAGGCAGAGCTCACCAACACACTACATACCCCTGCCTGGCAGGCAGAGCTCACCAACACACTACATACCCCTGCCTGGCAGGCAGAGCTCACCAACACAACACTACATACCCCTGCCTGGCAGGCAGAGCTCACCAACACAACACTACATACCCCTGCCTGACAGGCAGAGCAGCCTGGCGCTCGTACACTCCAATTCACTGTGACATCTCCATAGTGTGCAAAGCCTCTTTGATAATAGATGTGGCGTGTTTGCTAGTCTTGCTTGCCAGACTCATGGTGCATGACATTGAAGGGTTGTCCCTCTGTTTCACGCTGTGACTGTGTTGTGTGGATGTGTGTAGGTATGTGCGTTACTTCAGTGGTCTGCTCTCTGGCCACATCAAGATTAACAACAAGCCTCTGTTCCTGCACCACGTCATCATGCACGGCATCCCCAACTTCGAGTCCAAAGGAGGTGAGTCTGCAATAGGATAGCCTTTATTTCATTGTTAGAAATTATTAATTATTCTTTTTTTTAATCTAAATTTTTTCTTCAATGGGATAGACTTTCATTCAATGAGTATAAATAATTGTTTCATTTTGGAATACTTGTTCTTCTTTTCTTCTTTTTCCCCTCGCAGGCTGTCGTCCTTTCCTGAAGATTTACCAGGCGATGCAGCCAGTCTACACGTCAGGGATATAGTATGTTTCTTTAGTTTTTATCTGTTGCATTGTGGGTTGATTTGTCTTTCAGGGGGCTTGTTTTCTCTACCCTCAGATTCTGTCACTCCATCCCTCTTTCTTTCTTTCCCTCTCAGTCCACAGTACTTCCAAGCCTGTCACCCCTTGTTAAGGAATTAGCCCTTAATAATCCCCATCTGTTTGTGTGTGTGTGTGGTGAAGAGAGAGAGAGAGAGAGAGAGAGGGAGGGAGAAATAGAGAGAGAGGGAGGGAGAAATAGAGAGAGAGGAACACAGAGAGAGGGGGGATAGAGAGAGAGGAACAGAGAGAGAGGAACAGAGAGAGAGGGGGGATAGAGAGAGAGAGAGAGAGAGAGAGAGAGAGGGTGAGAGAGAGAGAGTCTGTATGTGTGTCAGTGTGTGCTGGCGGGGCAGGCAGGCAGGCAGATAGATTGTCAGTGACACAGCTCTAGGGTTCTATGTGTACAGGGAGGGATACCGTAACTCCCACCTTCTCCATCCAGGGTCCTCACGACCAAAACAACACCACACGGAAATGACCCCCCCCCCCCCCCCCCCCCCCACACACACACCCTCATTCATTTACAATCTGACTTTTGATAACTGATTTGGGACAAGCTCTTCTTACTTCAGTCATACCTGAACCACTATAAGAAAAACACCCAAAACTGTTTTAAAGTGTTTATAATGGTTTTCATCTGAATTAATTCCACAGTAACGTCCAAGGTGACAGTCACACCAGTATCTGCATCACCATTGAACCTGGCCTTCTCCTAAAGGGAGACATTTTGGTAAGAAGCACATCCTTTGTCATCAAATGTATGGGTGTTGTGGTTGTACTGTGTTGTGTTGGCCTTAGAGCCCTTAGTGGCCTTACAGTAGGTCCATATACTGTTGAAGGTTGACTTTATCATATTCCACCACAATACATTCCTCAACCACAGGATCCATCTTCCTCTCTCTGTGTCTCTCTGTCTGTCTCTCTGTCTCTCTGTCTCTCTCTCTGTCTCTCTCTCTCACTCTGTCTCAAATTAAAATTTTCAAATTCAAGCTGCTTTATTGGCATGAAAAACATTGTGTCAATATTGCCAAAGCAACAATGTATACAATATACATTGTAATAAAATTATAAACATTGACAAATAATAATATAGAATGGCAGTAAATAATAATACAAAATTAAATATAAAAATAGTAACAATAAAATGGTAACAGTCAATAATCGAATGTAATGTAATAAAAAAATGAAACTATAACTAACTTATAACTAAATAACGGTCATCTTATCTTACATCGGTACTACTACATCGGTACTACAACTACTATCATCATTACCACCACTACCACCACCACCATCACTAAACTGCTATCATTACCATTACCACCCATACCATTACTACTTGGAATGATAAACAACAGTAATAATAGTAACAACAATAACAATAATAACAATAATAGTAATAATAAGTAAGTTACTGCTTACTATGCAGATGTTATTATTCAGTGTCTCTCAGGCTATGGCAGGCAAATACATATTTGGCTGCAAGAGGAGCCATTGCTCCTTCGCCCATGAGTATTTTTAGTTTTTCTTCTGGGTTTAATAAGTTAAAATTTGGAATAAATGTAGACATTTCTGTGAATAATGAATCTCTTGGTGAGGAATATTTATCACAGTAAAGGAGAAAGTGCATCTCTGTTTCTACCTCCCCTGTCGTGCAGTGACCACATACACGCTCCTCTTTAGGTAGCCATATCTTTTTATGTCTGCCGGTTTCTATTGCCAATCGGTGGTCACTCAGCCTGTACTTGGTAAGGATCTGTCTCTGCTTCGTATCTCTGACAGAGTAGAGATATTCAGCCAATTCATATTCTCTGTTTAGGGTCTTTTCACTCTCTCTCTCTCTCTCTCTCTCTCTCTCTCTCTCTCTCTCTCTCTCGCTCTCTCGCTCTCTCGCTCTCTCGCTCTCTCGCTCTCTCGCTCTCTCTCTCTCTCTCTCTCTCTCTCTCTCTCTCTCTCTCTCTCTCTCTCTCTCTCTCTCTCTCTCTCTCTCTCTCTCTCTCTCTCTCTCTCTCATATGTGCAGCTTATGCTCCTCCTTCAGATTCATCATATTATGATGATCAGTTTTTTGACAATCTCCATACAGAAATCATTACATTTCAGGCAGAAGGTAAAGTGCTTCTTTGTGGAGATTTCAATGCAAGAACAGGTTCTGAGCCTGACTACACTGATGCGGGAGGTAACCACCACATATTTGGTCACCCCTCCTTGTACAGTAGCCCTATTATAAATAATAGAAACAGTCCTGACCAAATACTGAACAAAAATGGGAAGGAGTTAGTGCATCTCTGTCGAGCCTTAGGCCTGGACATGCTTAATGGTAGAATCAGAGGGGACTCTTTAGGTCAGTTTACTTACTGCTCAGCTCTTGGGACAAGTGTAGTCGATTATGCCATCACGGACATTGACCCCTCCTCCATTAGTGCATTCACTGTCAGACCACAGACACCATTGTCAGATCAACGTGTTTTTGAAGAAATTAACCGGCAATATTCATTCAAAAAAACTGCCCAATAAACTCTTCAACATAAACCAATCGTACAGATGGGCTCCAAACAGTGCAGAGAGATTCATTGAAACATTGAACTCAAATGAAATGATGAACTCTATACAGTTTTTTAATAACTCACAATACCAAAACAATAAAGATGGTGTCAATTCGGCTACTCTAAACATCAACTGCATATTCCAAAAAGCAGCATCGAAAGGAAATTTGAGAAAACCAAAGAAATGCAACATCAGAAACAAAAAACAAAATGTTTCTGACAAATGGTTTGATAATGAATGTAAAACAATTAGAAAACACCTAAGACAAATGTCAAACAAAAAACATAAGCAGCAAAACAACCCAGAGATACAATATGAATACTTTGAAACTCTGAAACAGTATAAACATACACTGAAATGCAAGAAACTGAATTATACCAACAAGACACTTGATGAAATTGAAAACGCAATTGACCAAAATCAGTTCTGGGACATGTGGAACAATTTAAGCACAACAAAGCCACAAGATTTAGCCATACAAGATGTAGGAATTTGGAAAACTTATTTTGATAATCTATACAAAAACATCCCACAAAAAGACTTAAAACAGAACCAATTAGAAATTAAAGAAAAATTGAACATCCTTGAATCAGTCATTAAAAACAACCAAAATCCATTAGATTACCCAATAACCCAACAATAACTAAATGAAAAGCTCAAATCTATTAAATCAAAGAAGGCTTGTGGTCTAGACAACATCAGAAATGAAATGCTGAAAAACAGCACACCTGAGTTGCAAAATGCTGTGCTTAAATTGTTCAACATGGTTTTAACTTCTGGCTGCTTCCCTGATGTCTGGAACCAGGGGCTCATCTCCCCTATCCACAAAAGTGGAGACAAATCAGACCCCAATAATTACAGGGGAATTTGTGTAAACAGTAACTTGGGAAAGGTTTTCTGTAGCATTTTGAATTCAAGAATTCAAACCTTTCTTCAAGAAAAAAATGTAATAACTAAATGTCAAATTGGCTTTCTCCCTAACCATCGCACTACTGACCATATATACACCTTGCACACACTAATTAATAAACACGTCCACCAAAAAAAACAGGACAAAATCTTTGCTTGCTTTATTGACTTTAAAAAAGCATTTGATTCTATTTGGCACGAAGGGCTATTCTACAAAATTCTCCAAAATGTCTCTCTCTCTCTCTCATTCTTTCTCTCTCTCTCTCTCTCTCTCTCTCTCTCTCTCTCTCTCTCTCTCTCTCTCTCTCTCTCTCTCTCTCTCTCTCTCTCTCTCTCAATTCAATTCAATTCAATTCAATTTGCTTTATTGGCATGACGTAACAATGTACATATTGCCAAAGCTTATTTACAATATAAAAATGAGAATCAAAATGGTCAACGGGACAACAGTAACAACAATAACTAAGTGTCAAAATAACCTTACATTCAACAATAACAATAAACATACAGTAGAGTACATGTGCAGGTTGATTGGTCTGTCAGACACTGTCCCTTAACTTATGGCAGGCAGCAATGTAGTGCGCTGCCAACCCACAGCTCTCTGCGTCCTCCCCCAACAGGGCAGGTAGCCTATCCTCATCAGAGAGGTCTTTGAAACCTTGAATAAGAGTTTCAAATTTGGGGAAATGACACTCTCTAATTGTTTTATATTTTTGACATTTTGTCAGGAAATGCAGCTCCGTCTCAGGTTCTGCTGCTGTGCAGTGGTTGCACAGCCTTTCCTCTACAGGGAGCCAGGTTTTCCTGTGTCTACCCTTCTCAATGGCAAGGCTGTGCTCACTGAGCCTGTACTTTGTCAAGGTTTTTCTAAGGTTTTGATCAGTAACCATAGTCAAATAGTTAGCCATGGTGTACTGTCGATTTAGGGCCAGATAGCACTGCATTTTGCTCTGTGCTTGTGCTTGTGTTTCCCAATAAGCAATGTAGTTTTGTTTTGACTGTGTTGTAATTTGGTTTATTCTGATTGATTGGATGTTCTGGTCCTGAGGCTTCAGTGTGTTAGTAGAACAGGTTTGTGAACTCAGCCCCAGGACCAGCTGGATGAGGAGACTCTTTTCTTTGCTCAGCTCTTGGTATTGCAGGGCTTGGTAGTGATATGAGAGGGGGTCACTGTATTTTAGATGTTTCCAAAACTTAATTGCGCTTTTTTGAGTTTTTATTATTAGTGGATATTTGCTTAATTCTGCCCTGCATGCATTGTTTGTAGTTTTCCTCTGGACATGTAGGAGAATCTTACAGAACTCTGCATGCAGGGTTTCAATGGGATGTTTGTCCCATTTGATGAAATCTTGTTTTGCAAGTGGACCCCACACCTCGCTGCCATAAAGTGCAATTGGTTCAATGACATATTCAATTAGTTTTAGCCAAATTTTAATAGGTATTTCAATTTGAATTTGCTTTTTAATTGCGTAGAATGCCCTGCATGCTTTCTCTCTCAGTTCATTCACTGCCTCATTAAGGTGTCCAGTTGAGCTTATTTTTAAACCTAAGTAATTGTAGTGTGTGCAGTACTCTCTCTCTCTCTCTCTCTCTCTCTCTCTCTCTCTCTCTCTCTCTCTCTCTCTCTCTCTCTCTCTCTCTCTCTCTCTCTCTCTCTCGCTCTCTCACTCTCTCTCTCTCTCTATCTCTCTCTCTCTCTCTCGCTCTCTCTCTCTCTCTCTCTATCTCTCTCTCTCTATCTCTCTCGCTCTCTCGCTCTCTCTCTCTCTCTCTCTCTCATATGTGCAGCTTATGCTCCTCCTTCAGATTCATCATATTATTCTCTCTCATTCAATTTAAGGGCTTTACTGACATGGGAAACATATGTTTACATTGCCAAAGCAAGTGAAATAGATAATAAACAAAAGTGAAATAAACAATAAAAAATGTACAGTAAATATTACACTCACAAAAGTTCCAAAAGAATAAAGACATTTCAAATGTCATATTACGTCTATATACAGTGTTGTAATTTTGTGCAAATAATTTAAGTACAAAAGGGAAAATAAATAAACATAAATATGGGTTGTATTTACAATGGTGTTTGTTCTTCACTGGTTGCCCGTTTCTCGTGGCAACAGGTCACAAATCTTCCTGCTGTGATGGAATACTGGTATTTCACCTAATAGATATGGGAGTGTATCAAAATTAGATTTGTTTTCGAATTCTTTGTGCAGCTGTGTAATCTGAGGGAAATATGTGTCTCTGATGGTCATACATTTGGCAGGAGGTTAGGAAGTGCAGCTCAGTTTCCACCCCATTTTGTGGGCAGTGTGCACATAGCCTGTCTTCTCTTGAGAGCCAAGTCCGCCTTCGGCGGCCTTTCTCAATAGCAAGGCTATGCTCACTGAGTCTGTACATAGTCAAAGCTTTCCTTAAGTTTGGGTCAGTCACAGTGGTCAGGTATTCTGCCACTGTGACTCTAGTTTCCTCAGTTTTTTTGTATATTCTTCCAATGTGTCAAGTAATTATTTTTTTGTTTTCTCATGATTTGGTTGGGTCAAATTGTGTTGCTGTCCTGGGGCTCTGTAGGGTGTGTTTGTGTTTGTGAAAAGAACCCCAGGACCAGCTTGCTTAGGGGACTCTTCTCCAGGTTCAGCTCTCAGTAGGTGATGGCTTTGTTATGGAAGGTTTGGGAATCGCTTCCTTTTAGGTGGTTGTAGAATTTAACAGCTCTTTTCTGGATTTTGATCATTAGAAGGTATCTGCCTAATTGGGCTCCCGGGTGGCGCAGCGGTCTAAGGCACTGTATCTCAGTGCTTGATGTGTCACTACAGACACCCTGGTTCAAATCCAGACTGTACTGTATCACAACTGGCTGTGATTGGGAGTCCCATAGGGCGCAGCATAATTGGTCCAGCATCGTCCGGGTTTGGCCAGTGGAGGCCGTCATTGTAAATAAGAATTTGTTCTTAACTGAATAGCCTAGTTAAATAAATACAAAGATTCTGCTGTGCATGCATTATTTGGTGTTTTACGTTGTTCACCGAGAATATGCCTAGAAGGCCAGCATCCTTGAGTCGCCTCTTCACTGTTGACATTGAGACTGGTGTTTTGCGGGTACTATTTAATGAAGCTGCCAGTTGAGGACTTGTGAGGCGTCTGTTTCTCAAACTAGACACTCTAATGTACTTGTCCGCTTGCTCAGTTGTGCACCGGGGCCTCCCACTCCCTCTATTCTGGTTAGCGCCAGTTTGTGCTGTTCTGTGAAGGAAATAGTACACAGCTTTGTACGAGATCTTCAGTTTCTTGGCAATTTCTCGCATGGAATAGCCTTCATTTGTCAGAACAAGAATAGACTGAGGAGTTTCAGAAGAAAGTTATTTGTTTCTGGCCATTTTGAGCCTGTAATTGAACCCACAAATGCTGATGCTCCAGATACTCAACTAGTCTAAAGAAGGCCAGATTTATTGCTTCTTTAATCAGAACAACAGTTTTCAGCTGTGCTAACATAATTGCAAAAGGGTTTTCTAATGATCAATTAGACGTTTAAAATGATAAACTTGGATTAGCTAACACAACGTGCCATTGGAACACAGGAGTGATGGTTGCTGATAACGGGCCTCTGTACGCCTATGTAGATATTCCATAACAAATCTGCCGTTTCCAGCTACAATAGTCATTTACAACATGAACAATGTCTACACTGTATTTCTGATCAATTTTATTTTATTTTAATGGACAAAAAATATGCTTTTCTTTCAAAAACAAGGACATTTCTAAGTGACCCCAAACTTTTGAACGGTAGTGTACATGCTTTTGCTGTTTGTTCTTTGTTATTGAGCCAAAAAGATTGGTGAAGTGGTTTATTCATATATCTCCGTTTTGGATAGATAACTCTTCGTGTTGTTGTTTGTTTAGAGTTTTCCAATTTTCCCAGAAGTGGTTAGATTCTATGGATTCTTCAATTACATTAAGCTGATTTCTGACATGCCTTTCCTTCTTTTTCCGTAGTGTATTTCTGTATTGTTTTAGTGAGCGTAGGCTCAGGTTTTCTGGGTCGCTATGTTTTTGGTTGGATAGGTTTCTCAATTTCTTTCTTAGGTTTTTGCATTCTTCATCAAATCATTTGTCATTGTTGTTAATTTTCTTTGGTTGTCTGCTTGACATTTTTTGATTTGATAGGGAAGCTGAGAGGTCAAATATACTGTTTAGGTTTTCTACTGACAAGTTTACACCTTCACTATTACAGTGAAACCTTTGTTCTAGGAAATTGTCTCTCTCTCTCTCTCTCTCTCTCTCTCTCTCTCTCTGTAATGTTATCTTGCCCTCCTGTTCACTAGAGTTCTATTAGGGAAGAATGTGTCCTTGTTCCACCACGCCAGACCACGCCAGACCACACCAGACCACGCCAGACCACACCAGACCACACCAGACCACGCCAGACCAGACCACACCAGACCACACCACATTAGACCACACTAGACGTGCCTCCCCATCATAACATGCCTCCATTGTACTGACCATGTTCTGTTCTGGTGGGGAACCGTGGTCTGATCTCTAGGACCAGCAGGGTTTAGACCATGAGTTTGGCAATCTGGACTGCTGCCTTCGTCTGGTTTGACTGTAGCAAAAGTCCTTGTCTTGATGTCCGGTTATATGCTTACTCTCTCCTCCTCCTCCTCCTCCTCCTCCTCCTCCTCCTCCTCCTCCTCCTCCTCCTCCTCCTCCTCCTCCTCCTCTTCCTCCTCCTCTTCCTCCTCCTCTTCCTCCTCCTCTTCC
>NC_074671.1:66428563-66438707 GCF_029448725.1 Salvelinus fontinalis | reverse complement strand
ATCAACTCTGTCCTGTCAACTCTGTCCTGTCAACTCTGTCCTGTCAACTCTGTCCTATCAACTCTGTCCTGTCAACTCTGTCCTGTCAACTCTGTCCTGTCAACTCTGTCCTATCAACTCTGTCCTGTCAACTCTGTCCTGTCAACTCTGTCCTGTCAACTCTGTCCTGTCAACTCTGTCCTATCAACTCTGTCCTGTCAACTCTGTCCTGTCAACTCTGTCCTGTCAACTCTGTCCTGTCAACTCTGTCCTGTCAACTCTGTCCTATTTGTGACCCACTCAGAAGAAATGTCTGTCTCGTCACTGATAGTAACTGCAGGCCTAAATTCAGCTAATGGGCAAACAGTGTACCTCATCTCAGTGTAGTCTTAGGGGAATGGCATCTACTTTAGCTGACTACCCTAACTAGCTATTCCTGCCGGTCAGATTCATGTTGGAGGAGATTTATGGCTTGGTTTTTGTTTCAAAGCCACAGCTATCGCCTGGCTAGCACACTAAGAAGCTTTGTTTCAAAGCCACAGCTATCGCCTGGCTAGCACACTAAGAAGCTTTGTTTCAAAGCCACAGCTATCGCCTGGCTAGCACACTAAGAAGCTTTGTTTCAAAGCCACAGCTATCGCCTGGCTAGCACACTAAGAAGCTTTGTTTCAAAGCCACAGCTATCGCCTGGCTAGCATACTAAGAAGCTTTGTTTCAAAGCCACAGCTATCGCCTGGCTAGCCCACTAAGAAGCTTTGTTTCAAAGCCACATCTATCGTCTGGCTAGCACACTAAGAAGCTTTGTTTCAAAACCACAGCTATCGCCTGGCTAGCATACTAAGAAGCTTTGTTTCAAAGCCACAGCTATCGTCTGGCTAGCACACTAAGAAGCTTTGTTTCAAAGCCACAGCTATCGCCTGGCTAGCACACTAAGAAGCTTTGTTTCAAAGCCACAGCTATCGCCTGGCTAGCATACTAAGAAGCTTTGTTTCAAAGCCACAGCTATCGCCTGGCTAGCACACTAAGAAGCTTTGTTTCAAAGCCACAGCTATCGCCTGGCTAGCACACTAAGAAGCTTTGTTTCAAAGCCACAGCTATCGCCTGGCTAGCACACTAATAAGCTTTGTTTCAAAGCCACAGCTATCGCCTGGCTAGCACACTAAGAAGCTTTGTTTCAAAGCCACAGCTATCGCCTGGCTAGCCCACTAAGAAGCTTTGTTTCAAAGCCACAGCTATCGCCTGGCTAGCACACTAAGAAGCTTTGTTTCAAAGCCACAGCTATCGCCTGGCTAGCCCACTAAGAAGCTTTGTTTCAAAGCCACAGCTATCGCCTGGCTAGCACACTAAGAAGCTTTGTTTCAAAGCCACAGCTATCGCCTGGCTAGCACACTAAGAAGCTTTGTTTCAAAGCCACAGCTATCGCCTGGCTAGCACACTAAGAAGCTTTGTTTCAAAGCCACAGCTATCGCCTGGCTAGCACACTAAGAAGCTTTATGGTGGATCAGCAACGACTTACTATACAAAAAATTGGCCCTGTGTTTTTTAAAGCCAGTGAATCCATACTTAAACCCACCCCAGCAATGCTCACACCCAGTTGAGCAGGAATATGTTGATTCTATACACGACATACATCCATCATCAACGTATCCCAATGATGGCGGTGAACTCTCCCATACATCAAAACTCACACATCTTTACATATTCTTTGTTTTTAATAATAGAGAAAGCCCAGCTCACCACAATTCTGCTGTTGATTTCAACTTAGACACACAGGAATGTGTGTGTGTGTGAATAACACACAAAGCTGCTATGTGTAAAGAGCCTCTTTGAGACCATGGGCATTGTGTGTGTGCCAGGGTTCGAGGTTTATATCAGTCATGTTTGTGTGTGTGTGCTTCTGGATGCCTGTACTAACGCACGGCCCACGGGTGAGGTAAATGTGAAGGTCGCGCCCCCGTGACGCTCGTCTGCAGAGTTCCAGTCATTCCCCTGGCACTTGGAAACACTTCCTTTCTGAGTGAAGAGAATGTGTCGAACCCTTAGGCCCCTCTCTTCTTGGTGAAGACGGGACAAAAATCGAAATAAGTCATTTGTGAGACAAGAAAGTCTCGTTGTTCAAATTCACTGTAGAGCAGTTTGAAGGTGCTGATGGGTATAGACAACAGGTTCCCATACATTTCCCTCACGGACCATATTTAAAATCATTAGTGTATTTGAGGATTACAAACAGGCTATGTTGGTACCAGAAAATATGTACCACCAGTGAGTCATGGACCACAGTTTGGGAAGCTCTCCCTCTTTCTCAGTTATCCTCCCATGTATTTCCTTTCTTTCACTGCTTTTCCCTCTCGACCCTCTCTTCCCTAGACTTTATGAGTTTGGTTAAATGTCACCATGTCCAATCATAGTTTCTTTTTTCCAGAGATCTGCCCCTCCTAACAGAACAGAGATCTGCCTCTCCTAACAGAATAGAGATCTGCCCCTCCTAACAGAACAGAGATCTGCCTCTCCTAACAGAATAGAGATCTGCCCCTCCTAACAGAACAGAGATCTGCCTCTCCTAACAGAACAGAGATCTGCCTCTCCTAACAGAACAGAGATCTGCCCCTCCTAACAGAACAGAGATCTGCTCCTCCTAACAGAACAGAGATATGCCTCTCCTAACAGAACAGAGATCTGCCTCTCCTAACAGAACAGAGATCTGCCCCTCCTAACAGAACAGAGATCTGCCTCTCCTAACAGAACAGAGATCTGCCTCTCCTAACAGAACAGAGATCTGCCCCTCCTAACAGAACAGAGATCTGCCTCTCCTAACAGAACAGAGATCTGCCCCTCCTAACAGAACAGAGATCCGCCTCTCCTAACAGAACAGAGATCTGCCCCTCCTAACAGAACAGAGATCTGCCTCTCCTAGCAGAACAGAGATCTGCCTCTCCTAACAGAACAGAGATCTGCCTCTCCTAACAGAACAGAGATCTGCCTCTCCTAACAGAACAGAGATCTGCCTCTCCTAACAGAACAGAGATCTGTCTCTCCTAACAGAACAGAGATATGCCTCTCCTAACAGAACAGAGATATGCCTCTCCTAACAGAACAGAGATCTGCCTCTCCTAACAGAACAGAGATCTGCCTCTCCTAACAGAACAGATATCTGCCCCTCCTAACAGAACAGAGATCTGCCCCTCCTAACAGAACAGTGATCTGCCTCTCCTAACAGAACAGAGATCTGCCTCTCCTAACAGAACAGAGATCTGCCTCTCCTAACAGAACAGAGATCTGCCTCTCCTAACAGAACAGAGATCTGCCCCTCCTAACAGAACAGAGATCTGCCCCTCCTAACAGAACAGAGATATGCCTCTCCTAACAGAACAGAGATCTGCCTCTCCTAACAGAACAGAGATCTGCCCCTCCTAACAGAACAGAGATCTGCCTCTCCTAACAGAACAGAGATCTGCCTCTCCTAACAGAACAGAGATCTGCCTCTCCTAACAGAACAGAGATCTGCCCCTCCTAACAGAACAGAGATCTGCCTCTCCTAACAGAACAGAGATCTGCCTCTCCTAACAGAACAGAGATCTGCCTCTCCTAACAGAACAGAGATCTGTCTCTCCGTGTGCGTGCCTGCATGCATACGTGTGCATGTTTGTGTGAGAGATATAGAGATAGATTACTAGAGAGAGAGAGAGGCCAGGGAAACCCCAGTGTGAGTGTGAGTGATGTCACTGTGTAGGAGTGGGTCCAGGCCAGGGCTCAGGGTGGTTAGCTGCGTGGGTGTTGTAGTTTTAGGAAACTCCCAATGCCAGGAAGGTACTGACAGATTCCACTGGACCAGCTCACAGCTCCCAACTCATAGTTCAACGCCCCAGGGAATGGACTAGCTCCACCCCAACTCACCCAATCCCAACATCGATAGGTGAAGGGTGGCACATCTCTGTCTCCTCCCAACCAATGAGAGAGGGAGGGGAAGGCTATGCCAACTCAGTATCATTTGAATCATAGCCTAGTGAAGGATTTCTCCCCTTCATCTCAACCTAACCAAGTGTGATGCCAAAGGGCTACTCTATTTAATCTAACTAAAGGAAAGAAAACACAGAAAGGAAGGAGGAAAAGAAGAAATCTAGCTCCAGGTAAGAAAAGCTTTCATGGGAGTTGATTCAGGACTTGGACTTGGCTTGAAGTAGGTTATCAGTCGAACTGTTCTGGACTGGGAAGTATTTTGTGGGCAATATCAGGAGCACTAGAAGTTGCCTACAAAAATAAGGAACAGTGTGTTCTGGTGGGTAAGCAAGGGTAGCTTTCTCCCTCTCTTCTCTTTCTACTGTAGCGTTGTTGACATGACCTCGTAAATAGTTGTGGTCAGAGCTCCTCTCCATGTGTCACTGTGGAACCCCCCACCAATTAACACCCTGCTGTGCTGATGATCAGAAGCTGCTCCCGGTGACCAGATATCACATGTTCCTCTAAGCAGCTGTTGAAAGAGAAGGCTATTTTTTAGATGTAGAGGTGTGTGTGTGTGTGTGTGTGTGTGCGTGCGTGCGTGCGTGCGTTCATGGTCAATATGGTCCTGGAAATATTCTGGAGACGTTTATTGGAGAACAAAGATGATGCAAGGTATTGTAATCAATATGAACCTGAGTTTCTGGTCTCAAATTGGGCCTCATATTTTTGAAACATGCCTCTTGATCTTATGCCGTCCATCATCAGACATGTTCAAGTTTAGAGCTGTTGTGAGAGCAGATGTTGAGGAATTGGTTGGTGGAGTGATTGGTCCAGGAAATGGGTGCTGGAGGTTGCCAGGGACTCCTGCCAAAGTTGAGAGGTGGCTATTAGCGGAAATGCTGGCCTTAAATCAAGAGTGATGAAACCAACCCATCTGCATGGGAGAACATCTGAGGATTATACACAGCATGCTGTTATGACATCGATGCATAAAAACAGTTATTCAGTGACAAAATCAGCCCAGCAAATGAAATGTGCTGCGTTCATATAGATAGACACAGGACATGTGAAATGATATACAGTGTATATATAACATAGGAATGCTGGTGCTCTCACATACTGGAGATTCTGATATGGACGAATCTGGGAATTCTGATGTGGTAATTCTGTCGTTGCCATGGCGAGTTTGTGCACTGTGTCTGGGAGATGTTCCACAGAAGGTGGTGCGGGGGTCCCTACATGCCATGTAGGGTTGTGCTGCCTGACGCATCATGACAGGTCCTGGACTGGGATGCTTGGACCCCTAATGTACTTATACTAGACCAGAGCCAGAGCCAGGGCTGTTATGGTGGGCTGGAGGCTCCATGTGTTTAGGGCTGAAAGGCCTGGATGTGTATGTATATACATATATGCACTCAACACTAAGAATATGCTGTGTTGACTTAAGCTCCCATTAAGTTGTGTCTCCTTGGGGGATGGAGTGAATTCTCTTTTCCATGGGGGACTAGCTGTCGTGGTCCAGTCTCAGGAAACAGTGTGGAGTCGGGCACAAGTCCCTGTGGTGTGAAAGTGACTGTGATGTTGGGTCATTTGTGAGGAGATTTCAAAATCAGAAATGTGTTCGTATCTCCTCTTTGTTTGCGCACCTATTTATAGCATGTATTCTTCTTCTCTCTTTCAGACGTTGTTCACACCCAAGGCCCCCTCGACGGCAGCCTGTATGCCCGAGTCCACAAGAAAGAGTCCCTCGATGGAGTGGTCACAATCAACGGCCTTCCCGTCCTCGACCACCCCCTATCGAACGCAGACCACACCCCCCAACACCCTGACCACACCCTCCCAAGTTCTGACCGCACCCTCCCGGTAGTGGGCCACGCCTCCCTGCCCGCGGTCGACCACGCCCTGTCGGTCAGCAGCGACTCTGGGAACTCGACAGCATCCGTCAAAACCGATCGCACCGATGACCACAGTCTGTTGCTGCATGGAGCGGTGAACACCAACCAGAACCACAACACGCCCAGTCATCCCCCTCTCAGTCCCCAGGAGAAGAGAGAGTTGGACCAGCTTCTGAGTGGCCTTGAGGCCCCCATGCTCCACCGCCAGGCCTACCTGGCTACCTCCACCAGCCCCGGGGGGGGAATACGCCACCTTGTCCCAGCCCAGGTGCACGTCAGCGGACATACCCGGCTCATTGCAGCCCCCTCCGCCGAAGAGCGCGAGACGGACATCTTGGACGACGAGCTACACATCAATCAGGAGGGTAACAGCGTGGACAGTTTGGGAACACTCTCGTCATTGGAGGGCCAGGCCACGCCCGCAGAGCTGTACTACCAATCACAGATACCCAATAACAGGCAGAACGACGGGCCATACCTAGAGAAGCTACGGGAGATGCCGGTGCACCGGGTACGGACTTCTACGTCGGCACAGGAGCGGATCATGGACTCCAGTTCGCCCCAGGAGGAGGAGTACTCTCCTAACAGTTACCAGAACGGGAGTATGCAGCGTTCCCAGTCCTTCGGGACCCCCGAGCCGGGAGGCCCCAAGCTGCCCAGGGCCCCTGAGAGGAGCACCAGTAGCAGGGAGGCAGTCCAGAGGGGGCTGAACGCATGGCACCAGTACAGTCTGCCAGACGACCCCTTCGGTCCTCCCTTACAGAGCACCCACAGTCTGCCCCACTTCCCCCCCTCTCAGCACGACATAGAGCAGTCTATCGAAGCCCTCGACATGCTGATGCTGGATCTGGACCCACACACAGGACAGGTGCCCAAGTCCTACAGCGCCCCCTCTGGTGAGAACAGTGTAGGAGGGTCAGCCCAGATCCCCTTCTCCCAATCTCTGGCCAGGCCGTCCTACCAGGCAGACTCAGCCATCCATGGCTATAACATTAACTACAATGCCTTCGGACAGCCTCTGAGGTCGACGGCTGGCCGGGTTTCAACGTCGCCCGTCCAGAGTCCTGTGGCTGAGTCTCCCCTGTCGTACGCCCCCCCGAGGTCCGCCTCGTACCAGCCCCACACCAACACCACTCCAATACACCCCCCCGAGCCCTACCACACGCGCCCAGCCCAGGGGCCTGGTTCCCCCCTCTACCCCTCTGACTCCTCCCCCACCTTCGGACAGCTCCAGATGAAACCCCTGAACTCGTACCCAGGTGGGACGGTGGTGTCCTACTCCCCAGACCGCAAGGGAGGGTCTCCCTATCATGGCTACAGCACCTCCTCCTCCCCCCTCCCCAACTCTTCCCCCCTTCTCAAGGAGCCAGAACCTGAGGAGGAGAACCTCAATCTGGAGGGCCTGGTGGCTCAACGCATCGCTGGTAAGTCACTACCGGATTGAGGATTAGATTGAATATATCTGTTTAGTTTCACAATTTTCTGTCATTTTCATATTTCATGTTTCATTATGTCATTTTCAAAAGCAGAGGTATTCGCTGTCACAATACATAAAAGCAAAAAGACATTATAATGATGTCATATGTGCTTATGACAAGTATTATAATGCATTAGGAAAGTTGTACAACTGAAATGTGTCTCCCGCATTTAACCCAACCCCTCTGAATCTGAGTGGGAGGGGGGGGGCTGTCTTAATCGACATCCATGTCTTCGGCACCTGGGGAACAGTGGGTTAACTGCCTTGCTCAGGGGCAGAACGACAGAGTTTTACCTTGTCAGCTCGGGGATTCGATTCAGCAACCGTACGGTTACTGGCCCACCGCTCTAACCACTAGGCTACCTGCCACTACTGCATCATAACACCTTATAACTGTTACCATACATTCGTTAGCAGGTACAGTATCAAAGGACCTTGTTGTGACTGTCATCCTTCCAGGCACCGCTGCAGATTCACAACGAACACTTTGTCCCAGAACATGCTGTGTACTATAAGAAGCACAGTCACAGTCTAATGCAGTATATCAACAGCATTCTATCACCACTGGCTTATTCAGTGATGTGCACTGTTTACATGTACTCTAATACATCTAATTCTATATTGGAAATAGAAGCTACTGTTTCATGTCCCCAGCTTTGTCTGACCTTGGTAATAGGTGGAATCATCATGGCATTGAGCTAGCGAGATAGAAAATCTTCGTTGTGCAGGACAGATATAGTCTGAAAAGCTACGGTGAGCTCTGAGCTGTGTCCTACAGCAAGGGGAGAGTTGGACACCATGGAGATGAGATATAAGGTGGTAAGAATAGACATGCTGGTTGAGTTCTCAGCTACCATGCATTTTCCACATTCACGTCCCGCCACATATGGAAGAGTATGGTATGGTTCTCACAGATGCCACCAAGTGGGCTTATTTGGTAGTTGCCTTTGTCTTTCTACCGCGGATGTTGATTTGGTGTCTGGTATTTTATTAGGATCCCCATTAGCTGTTGTGAAAGCAGTAGCTAGTCTTCCCAGGGTCCACACAGAACATGAAACATGCAATAACACTGATGTATGGTGAAGCAGTGTTTCTCAATCCGGTTCTGGGGGATTCCAGAAAGTGCACATTTTGGTTCTATCCCTGCTCTAATTTCTCTCATCTCATTTTAACTTCCATCTTTATTCTGTTTGTTTAATGACTTCACAGAATAAAACTTTTCCTTTATTTATTTTTTTCTCTCTGTCTTTTTCTGTTTCTGTCTCTTGTTCTGTCCATCCATTCCTCTGCTCTGTTGGACCACCCTTCACGCCATTGCATCTGCCTCTGCACCTCCTTCCTCCTCCTTCTCTTCCTCCTCCTCCTCCACCTCCTCCTCTGCCTCCTATCCACCACCCCCACTGTGAGCAGAGTACAACGCTCGTATTCAGGGCATCAACGAAAGCATTTCCACTACGCCACAATCTGACCGCCATCGCTCTTATTCTTTCTCTGGTTTGTCCTCCTCTCTCTCTCTCTCTCTCTCTCTCTCTCTCTCTCTCTCTCTCTGTCTCTGTCTCTGTCTCTGTCTCTGTCTCTGTCTCTGTCTCTGTCTCTGTCTCTGTCTCTCTCTCTGTCTCTCTCTCTGTCTCTCTCTCTGTCTCTCTCTCTGTCTCTCTCTCTGTCTCTCTCTCTGTCTCTCTCTCTGTCTCTCTCTCTGTCTCTCTCTCTCTCTCTCGTGACAACATTCCTTTTAAAATAAGCACATCACTTATTTTAAGGTTGGAATGATGTATGAAAAGTGGAATGTACAGTGTAGACACACTCTGAAACTTAATTCCAGATCCACCCTAAAGTTATCGTTCTTCCTAAATACATTCCTGAAACTGAGGGAAAGCCTTTGGGAATTCCTGACGCTGTTGTTGGCGTTCCAGGGATGCGTTCCCGTGGGATGACCCCGGAGGAGGCTCAGGAGACCGTCCGCCGTCGGACCACTAGCGAGGGGCACTACCAGAGTGGCAATGAGGACCCTCCAGCCCACACGGGGGCGCCGGTGCGTTCCCCTGTCCACTCGTCAGACTTCCACATCCTCAACCCTGGAGGAAGACCCAGAGAGGTAGAGTACATACCCCTATCCAGCCACAGACAGCAAGCTCTCTCTCTCTAGTCTTTATCAGCTTAAAATGTTCTTCCATTCATTGAATAGTTCATTGTTTCACTGTGAGAGTAACCATGTCGTGTGTGTGTGTGTGTGTGTGTGTGTGTGTGTGTGTGTGTGTGTGTGTGTGTGTGTGTGTGTGTGTGTGTGTGTTTGTAATGTGTCGCTATCTCTGTCCGTATTTGTATCTCTGTGTTACTTTCTGTCTGTGCCTGTTTGCATTACCTCTATGTGTGTATTGTCCTTGTCCGGGTGTATTTTCTGGCTCCTTCTGTGTCTGTGGGTGGGCGTGTGTTATGTTGTGTGTGTTGCGTGTGTACTGTGTCCCCTCCTTCCAGGGCCCCATGCACAGCTACCGCGAGGCGTATGAGGATGATGATGCTGACGATCGGGCTGCTGTCAGTCCTATGTTCAGCAGTGGTGGTGAGGCCCACCCCCTGACCCCTGCCTTCCCTGTCTCACCTCAGACCCCTTACTTCAACATGTGTAAGTTCACCTCCCTGCAGACAGAGGGCGCCAGTAGACCTTACGCCATTGCCACAGTTAGTCAATCATAATTATACGACTGCAATAAACGTTAAGTATGTAGTATCTTTCATACTTGCAGTTGCAAAGTGATGCACAATAAGTGGTTGTAGAAGGGGCCCAGTTCCAATGCTTTTAAGATGCATCCTTCTTTACTGCCTTCTTATAAGGGCCCAGTTCCAATGCTTTTAA
>NC_074671.1:66233251-66428364 GCF_029448725.1 Salvelinus fontinalis | reverse complement strand
TGCGTTCTAACATTATTTGGAGGAACGATGCGTTCTAACATTATTTGGAGGAACGATGCGTTCTAACATTATTTGGAGGAACGATGCGTTCTAACATTATTTGGAGGAACGATGCGTTCTAACATTATTTGGAGGAACGATGCGTTCTAACATTATTTGGACAGGGCCAGAGAAAGTCACTGCTGTTACTGAAATGTTCAATTGTTGGTGTTTTGATTGAGACTAATCGGTGGTGGTGGGTTTCCTAAATTAATTCAATAACACTTTTTTTTCTCTTGTAGAGATTATTCAATGGTAAACTAATACTAATTCCCTCTGTGAAAGAAATTATGAGAGAGACTGGGAATAAAAAGGAAAAATGACATTTTAATAATTTAGCAGGCACACTTATCCAGAGCGACTTACAGTAGTGAATGCATAAATCTTTAAACTTTTTCATACTGTTCCTCTGTGGGAGTCAAACTCACAACCCTGGCAAGCTACATGCTCAACCAACTGAGCCACACAGGAGTAGATAGAAGATAATAATGTATTGTAGTTTCAACACTTAACCTATGACCTATAAATCATGTCAGGTTAGACAGTAGATTGCTTCTTGGCACCATAGAGATACCATAGAGATAAATACTGTATCTATCTGTATTTATCTTAATGCTTGACACATGATCATTTCAATAGACAGACTGCTTTTGGACTTATTTGGGACCAACCAGGGTTAGGGCTCCCTATTCCTGCAGTGGTCACCGCCACACTGTAGTTGAAGTAAGGACCTGCTTTGAGCCCCCAGATACCCCCCTCCATCTACCCCCTTTGCCCTGCCCCACTACCCCTGCTCTGGCCCCTGCCTGCTCTCTCTGGAGGCACTATCTTTGAAACAGACAGACAAAGAATTGATGTGGGATTCTTTGGTAAGTGGAGGATGCATGGAATTTTCAGATTACTGCTCAATGTCCAGTCCACCACGCCAACCCTAGCCAAACTCTTCTCCACCGCTGGCAAACTGATGGAATTTCAATTCACTTCATGAATTGACTGAATAAAAAAAATGGATTGGACCCCAATCCTGGCATGTAGTCATTGTGTCTGTCTCCTTGGATATACAGTACTACTATGTAGTTACTAGATGTACTGTTCAGGATGCCATTGGTTCCCTGGCCGTGTCACCAGTCCCTCAGGGAACTGTTCTGTGTTGGTCTGCTTTCTGCATGCCATGTCCCAACTCTTGCATGGCCAGGGCATGTTGTACTGTGTCTCCATTCACCATCCTGGTTGTCCTGTTGTTGTAGTGTGTTGGTTGTTTGGATCTGACACTATGTATTCTGTTTGAAGCAGCTCAGATCTTCTGTAGGCTTAAAACTTACAGTTCTCTCGCTCTCCCTCTCTCTCGCTCTGTTTCTCTCGCTCTCTCTCTGTTTCTCTCACTCTCTCTCGCCCTCTCGCTCTGTTTCTCTCACTCTCTCTCGCCCTCTCGCTCTGTTTCTCTCGCTCTCTCGCGCGTTCTCTTGCTCTGTTTCTCTCACTCTCTCGCTCTCGCTCTGTTTCTCTCACACTCTCGCTCTCACTCTGTTTCTCTCGCTCTCTCTCTGTTTCTCTCACTCTCTCTCGACCTCTCGCTCCGTTTCTCTCGCTCTCTCTCGCGCGCTCTCTCGCTCTGTTTCTCTCTCTCTCTCGCTTTCTCACTCTCTCATTCGCTCTCGCTCTGTTTCTCTCGCTCTCTCTGTTTCTCTCGCTCTCTCTCTCTGTTTATCTCACTCTCTCACAATCTCTCTGTTTCTCTCGCTCTCTCTAGCCCGTTCTCCTCCAGGCTTGGCCAAAACCCCTCTCTCTGCTTTAGGACTGAAGCCCCACCATCCAGCAGACATTCTCCATGGTGGATCAGGTCAGAGCACACACACACACACACACACACACACACACACACACACACACACACACACACACACACACACACACACACACACACACACACACACACACACACCTGCAAACTTTGGTCTCTTGCTTCTCTTTCAACGGTTTCCTCCTCCTCTTTGTCTTACCTCTCCCTCAATCACCGACTGTTTTCTTCTTCTACTTCTTCTTTCTGTTCTGTCAGACTGTGAATCTGTAAGCGATGAGGAGCAAGGTAAGGGCGTTTCTATGGCAACACGTGGCATCAACCTCTCATCCCCGTCACATAGAGTACCCATAATCCTTTGTGTTCGGCCATATTTGAAAACCCCTCGTTTTGAGCGGAGGATCTTGTTATGGCGTCTCGGATTTGCTCTACCTTCTGTTGTTTGCTTCTAGAGGAATAACACAGTCCCACTATACAGGCTGCAACCGCAAACATTCTGTTTTGATTGGCTATAAGTGGTTAAGTCCTGCCTCTTCTCGAATTTCATTGGGTGCCCAATGCGTCCCAAAGTTTCTGAAACGTGAAGAAAAGGTTCAGGTTAAAGTAAGGAATTTGTTAAGGTGTGAGGTAAGGTTACAGAAGGTTAGGTATCACATCTATATTTGGTTGTTAACCTGTTGAGTGGGCCTGTTTAATGCCTCCACCTCTCAACTTTGCATCTGTGTTAATCCCACTTTGAGTCTCCCTCAGGATGTTTCTTTTCTTTTTTCACCGTTTTGGGAATGACCTCGCCAGGTTTCATCTGTCGGCCCCCCTCATAACAGCATCCCTTTGACTCCCTGTTTAGCCTGCCAATTACAGTGTAATAATAATATATGTGTGTGTGTTTTCACTACAGACGGCCGTGGTTATGGTGGACACCCCTTTAATGATCCTATATCTTCCAGTAGTCCCATCCACAGCCCAGACGGGTGAGTACTGTACTGTTCCTGGGGCACAGAGTTTGGATAACCCAGGGGAGACTCTTGAAATAAGAGGAATAAAGATAGTCCTAGGTTACAGCTCAGTGTTTCGCTCTCTCTGCAGCATGAGGATGACTTCCTCCATTCGGCTCCAGGCTGACTCCGGCTTCCACTCCCACCCCTTGGAGAGCGCCCAGCACACCCCCGTTCCGTCCTATGGCCCCCACTCCCCTGAGGGATCCCAGGTCAGCGTCGTGGGCCCCCTCCACACCGTCCCCGGAAGCCCCAACACACTCCACCGCACGGTGGCCACCAACACCCCACCAAGCCCCGCCCTCCAGCGCCGCCTGGCCAACCAGGCCAGCCCGGGTCTGGCTCGTCACCCCACACCGCCCAATGGAAATAGGGTACAAGTCCCCGGCAGCCCTGTGATCCCCGCAAGAGGCTCCAGAACCACCGCCGTCCCTCCTAGCCCTTTGATGGGGCGCCACCCGATGGCCAGTGGCCACACTACGCCCGATGACAGACAGGGGGCACCACCCACGCCCTCCTTCCCAGTGTCGCCCCAGCCGATGCTTCCAGAGAAGAGACGGATGCCTAGTGGAGAGAGGTCCAATGGGGGGCTGTCGTATGGGACTGTGGATGGGAAGACCACCACACCCACCTTACCCAGTGGAGGCAGCACGCCCAGTGTGTCGACCTCTCACACCCTACCCGACCTCTCCAAATTCTCTATCTACGGTGAGAGAGGAGGTCCAATCCTAAATAGCATCTAGCCCTAGTCTCTGCCATGTTCTTTATAACTATTCAATCTATTCAGATCTAGCCAAGTGAGCGGTCATACTCAATCATGCACAGCAGAAACTGTACAGTCAATCAGTGCTTATTTTGATGGATGAAAGTCTCAGAATCATCCCTATTTCATTGCTTTGACCATTGTCACTACTTATACAGACCAGAGTCCAGACATCAGGCTGAACGTGAAGTTTGTCCAGGACACGTCTAAGTTCTGGTACAAGCCAGACATCTCCAGAGAGCAGGCCATCAGTCTGCTGAGAGACAGGGAGCCAGGGGCCTTCGTCATCAGGGACAGTCACTCCTTCAGAGGGGCCTACGGCCTGGCCATGAAGGTGGCCTGCCCACCTCCCACCGCCCAGGCCAACAAGAAAGGTACAGTAGATCTTTAATCTTAGTCGCAGGTCTAGGATCAGATCACCCTAACCCGAAACCCAACCTTAATCATTAGGAGTGAAAACGCAAAAACAGACCTTCGATCAGAGAACTTTGATTAAAGGATGTGTTTACTGTTTTGTTTTTTGGCAGTTGGTGACATCACAAGCGAGCTGGTGAGGCACTTCCTGATTGAGACGAGCCCCAAAGGCGTGCGTCTGAAGGGCTGTCCCAACGAACCCTACTTTGGTGAGTTCCAAACATGCATATTCAACAGAGAACTTGTTCATTAGCTCTCCAGCAAGTAAGTACACCTGCTAATCATGTGTGTGTGCAGGATGTCTGTCTGCCCTGGTGTACCAACACTCGATGACTCCTCTGGCCCTGCCCTGCAAGCTGATGATCCCCAGCAAAGATCCCAATGAGGAGGCCCTGGAGCTGGACACTCCCACTGACACAGTGGCCGAGCTGGTGAAACAAGGAGCAGGTGAGGACAAACTGCACCCTGCATTATTCAGCCCATTCTCTTTCATTTGATCATCAATCCATTCCAAGCCTTCTACTACAACAGTAGATACATAGAACAACAATCAAATAATAATCGGCCAAATTCTGTTTTACTTTTACTACTGTAGTACCTATGTAGTTACTATGCAGTTACACAAATACATAGTTTTCATGTACTACAGCGGTTTTGTTTCTCCTCTCATGCTCGGATACCCTGTTATGTTGCAGTAGCACAGCAACAAGTCCCCGAGGAGGCCCATGGTAAATACTGCACTGTGTTTTTGGGTTCTATTTTGGCATTATTAACCCCCTTGTCCCTACACTCCCCAGACTGATATTTCACCTCTGCATGGTCACCACAGAAGCTTCCCTCTCACTACCATGCCATGCCTGCCTTAGTCACATCTTTGCTTGTCATGGTTGTCACTCAAACGAGTTGTCACAACCAACAGCGTTCTATAACGCTGTTCTTTAGGTCTTATGCAGGGCAGCTGTTGTGAGCTTTGAAACATTGTCTTCTGGATTGGATGTGTGTTCTTTTCTCTTTGGTAGAGATAGCATGGCACTACCTACCGACAAATGCATGGAGTGAGCATTCTGATCGGAGAAGAAAGGGAAGATATGGAGCCACTAATATGCAGCCAGCTGTTGCCTCGATCTGTTTTTCAACACTTATCCACAACATGTTTAAATGATTGCACTAATTGTTGGTAGTTGAACTCCTTCACTGCTTCATTTTCAACACTGAATGATTATGCACCATTTTCTTTTTGTTCTCTCCCAGCATGCAATGTTCTTTACATCAGCTCTGTGGACATGGAGTCTCTGACCGGTCCTCAGGCCGTCGCCAAGGCAATCAGCGAAACGGTGGCTGTCAACCCGTTGCCCGCGGCAACAACCGTCCATTTCAAAGTGTCGTCCCAGGGCATCACCCTCACGGATAGCCAGAGGAAGTGAGTAGTAACCATGGAAACAGGAACACCCTAAACCCACAGTCAGAGACATAGAAATCTGTCGGTATTCAATCATTGATTCTGTGTGCTACACTAGTATGTCAAACTGTTTTACTTGAATTGAGCTAGCTTGGTGACAAACTCTGAGATTTCCAACACTAACTCTGAGTTTTCTCCTGCCCTAGGGTCTTCTTCCGAAGGCACTACCCAATCAACACTGTCACCTACTGTGACATTGACCCCCAGGACAGGAAGTAAGTGTTTGAGACCAGATATTTCTGCTGTGCTAAAGTAGTGAAAATAGTGCAAATGTAGCCTACATAGGGAAGATTTTTTGATTGTTCCTCCAAAATGTATTTGTTACATCTCGCCTTCACAGGTGGAGCAAGGAAGGAGGTGGAACGGCAAAGTAAGTCTCACAACTCAAATCACTCTATTATACATAGAATAGGTCATTAACTAGATGGGACAAATAATTCCCATGGTCCACATAGGCCTATAAATAACTACATCAAATCATGAACCATCTCCTACATATTCAAACCAGGCTTTTATTTCTCTTGAAACTTCAGACTGTTTGGTTTCGTGGCACGTAAACAAGGAAGCACAACGGACAACGTCAGCCACCTGTTTGCCGAGTTGGACCCCGACCAGCCTGCTTCAGCCATCGTCAACTTCGTCTCCAAAGTCATGAGGCGATGAAACCAACCAACCCCCGGCAGCCATTTTTTTGTTCTTCCATTTTTTTTCTCCTTAATTTTGGAATGTATTTCATTATTTTCTTCTGTTCTCTTTGTTTTCTTCTGCGAGATTTTATGTTTGAAGGACTTGGAGGTAATCCAAGATGGCGTCAGAGGAAGTTGTGGCTGGAGTGGTGACAGTGATAACGTGGCTCGAGCTGGTGGAGGAAGATGGTTTCTTCCACAGGGTAACTGTGGAAGTCCAAGTGGAGAAGCTGCGTGCTAAACTACGTATCGGTGGGAGAAAAGGACACTGACATTTATCAGGTTTTCGGATTGATTTACCAAAGGTAGCACTCAGAACAAGTATGTCATTATTAGATGGTCAGTGTAAGGCGTTGTAGGTTTTCTTTTTTTTTTGTTCTTTTTTTACAATGGGACTGTTGAAATGAAACAGACAAAAACAGAAAGAATGCTTTCTTCTTGAACTTTATTCTGTCTTCAGAAAAATAGTTTGCCTCAATGGCTTCTTACTAAAGAATATTTAAGAAGACATTTTGCATGTTAGCTCGATCTTTAAGCTTGGTCCACTAAAGTAATTTGTGAACCCTCGAGTGGACATTTCCCAGGCCTGTTGTATGTTGTAAAGGGCTCAACAGCGAGAAAAATAAACTGTTCTCAACTTCACAGAGCAGATCAACCTTCTCATAAAACACATTGCTAATGTTAGGTCCAGACTTGACCAGTCGATCCTGGAGTGCACTGATTGATTTCAGATGTGGGAGATGGATTACTCTGGCCTGTGGAAAGGTAGCTGGTAAATCTACTGCTGTCACTTCTCCTGTCCACACGGTGGTGCCGATTATCCACGTTTGAACTCAATCCTGCTTGTCTCAGACTGATCCTCACCTGCTGGCTGCTCACAGACACTGCTACTTAACACACTGGAAACAAACGACAGGGACTGGTCCGAGCCCTGGGCCCTAGGCACTGTCCTGCATGTTTTAGTCCAACTGCACCCCCCTCCCTCTAAGCTACGTTCAACATCCCCAAAACGGCCATTCTATGCTGTGTTCTATGAAGACTTTACCCCTAAGACAAGAAAACAGAGGTTGTTTGCCTTGTTAGAGACTGCATGATATTATAAACCACTTTTGGACTCTACTAAAGAGTCCTAAAAAGAAAAAAGAACATGTAGACAGCCTTTTGTTGAAGTACTTACTCGATGGTGAGATGCGATATTTATTTTATTTTCTTGTTCCAACTTGCAGCAGGGTTTCACTGTATCAAGCAAGGTTGTCTTTCATTTTTAACCAAAAGGGAATTTATCCTCTCACCAGATCGCATCTACATACCTTTAGACAAACCTAGAGGTTGTCACACTGTGTGTAAATGCCTGCTTCTCAAACACACACCACTCACCCATCTTTCATAAGCTAAGGAAAAATGATATTGATATCAAATGTATATAGATATACTACTTTGAAAGGTGACATAGCTAAAAAAAATATTTATTTTTGTTGCTTTGTTCCTCCATGATAACTCATATATACATATATTGTACAGTCTACATAAAGAAGATTACCTTAAGGATTGAGAAAAAAATACTTATTTTGGCTAATGATTTCAAAGTCGGGAGATTTTGAAAGGCTTTTGGATATATATGGTGTACATTACTCAGTACATGTATGTTTGTTCTAGCTCGTCATGTTTCTTCTTCTTCGCGTTCTCAGAGATTGAGGTTAGGCATGTATGGGATGAAAGCATATGATTTTTACAGGAAAAATGCATGGACAAAACCGTCCGGGTGGTATACCAACATAATGTTCAAGTTTGTCTTAAACGCTGCCATAATACAGCGAATAATATCAGTTACATGGCAAATGTTGTTGCCAGTTTTAGGGTCAGCTCTTGAATATGGATTTACCATATTATGAAAATATGAAATGTTCTTTAAAAAAAATCTGTTTTTATAAGGGAAGCATGAGGACATTTAATTTAGAAGCCGACCTTAAATGCAATATGTAAACAACAATGTGCACCCCATCATAACGACATTATGATTTGCCAAAGATTCAAACACATAACTTCTTTGGTGTCTACATGTTTGGCTTTTTCCAAGGAAATTGTGTTGCTAAGCCGAATTAATTCATAAATGTTCCTTCTGTTGCCAGTAAATATGCAGACCCACATACCACTAACACCACCATTATATATGAACTTCCCTATTCTCTCTCTCGTCCTCTCCATTGCAACTGAATGGATTTGAGACTATTGTTAACCCGTTTAGAAATACCAAGCACTTACCAATGGAACACCACAACCATACAACAGATGCAGAGATGCAAACAATTACTTTATATCATTTCATGTGAATATCAGTGTTGAAGGCAAAATGTTGTCTACAATTCTTCAAATATCTTTTATTTGAGCTACTATGTCTAGCTATAATCACCCCGATGTCCAAACCGTGGCCCTCTGTGACCCTCTGTGGCCCTCCGTGGCCCTCTCAAAGTAACATGATTTATTTATTCTCCTTATTTATTCTTTATTTGCCGGTATGTTTTTTTTTATTTTTTAAAGTCCTCAACATTTCAAGCTACATGACCCCGCGGTTGTCAGTCAGTGTTAACCAATGGAAATGGAATGTGTTTTTGTGTGGAGGTGTGTGGAGGAGTTCAGTGTACAGATGGGACTTAATGAGTGTGTGAATGTATTACTTAGGATGTACAGAAGGGTCTTGTGTTTTTTTCTTCATTTGCATTATACTGTCATGGCTTACCTGTTCCTGAGGAGAAAAAAAAACATTAAAGCAATACAAATCCGTTACAGTAAAACATATGGTGGTTTGAGCTTTCATTTTATCACTCATTGTGTGTAGTCATCTTAACTGTGTCTCTATGGTAACACATCGCTTATGACCATAGCGTTATGTTTTGAATTGTATGATCTTTATGGCTATGACTATATAGGTGTGCGTTCATAAATTCACTCTATAGTGCCAGAGAGCGCTCTGAGTACGCTCTGGGCGTTCGTAAATTCAGAGGTTGTCAGATTGTCCATTCATAAATTCTGAGTGTTTCGCTCTCAGAGTGTTTAGAGCGCACACTGGACGCTCTGGCCGAGGGGTAGGGTTGATCCGAGAGCGTTCTGACACAACGGCAGTCAAGCACTCAGGCTCACTGGCTAAAGTTACCTAGCATGCTAGCTACTTCCAGGCATAAATGAGAGAACACCTCACTCTGACCATTTTACTTGCCCCTAGCAAAGCTGGTTAGGCTGTTTTCATGTTACCCAGAGCATTGGTGACTGTAACTGTGCTGCTGGCAACAATTGAATTAAGCTTTTTTGCCGATGTTTACTGACACCGGCCATATTCAACAGGCGTTGAGCGTTACTAAATTCATCAATTATTCTGCACTTGGCACATTCAGACAAGAGTGCTCTGAAATTCTGAGTAGATAGCCAGAGTGAATGTACAAACGCGCCCTAGATCAGTGTTTCCCAACTCCAGTCCTCCAGTACTCCCGACAGTACAGATTGTTGAGGCCCTGAACAAGCACACCTGATTCTACTTGTTAACTAATCATCAAGCCCTTGACAAGTTGAATCAGGTGTTTTTGTCTGGGTCTACAACAAAAATGTGTGCTGTTGGGGGTACTGGAGGACCGGAGTTGGGAAACACTGATATAGGCATTCTAATATAAACAGAGACCAATCCTCACTTGAGATCTGTCCACCACACAATTCTGACTTGCATTAATCATGTCTTGATGTCAGTGGGAGATTTATCCAAACATTTTACTTACACATTTCAGTTCTAGGTTAGGATTCGGTCCAAGGAACTGATTGGTCAGAGCCAGGTTTACTCTGTGAAAAGTTTGCCTGTGGTTACATATTATAGCCACTCAGTGGCAGTATGTGTCCTTCTCAACAGAGTAGGCTACTTTCCTGCATGCATTTATTGAGCAGGTTATTAACAGTTTCTGAATGTGAATATAGTTCAAATAGCTAGTACAGCCTATGCAAATCAAATATTTTAGGAGGTATCCCCCAAGTATTTTGGCCTATATTGATTTAGTGTTTTGAAATGTGAGTCCTGTATCTAACAATTTCTGTTATAAATGAAGATCATTGCGATGGCAAACCACTGAGTCTTTTTCCTAGAAAATATATTTTTCCTCGCTGTCAATCAACAACACTTTTGCCAGCTTTAAGCATGTTCTTCACTACATGCTATGTTGAGGTTGAACAACTGCGTTCAACTGACAAACTCAAACACCATCAGAACATGTTGTGGCTGCTCATTAGGTGTTAGGGAGATTATGGGTGAGTATGAGACACGTTAAAGCAGCGTTTCCCCAGGAATCCCCACGTTTCCCTCATAGTGGTCAGGAGAACACACTGGGGTCTTCACTAGGGACTGTGCTACTGATGACTAACTCTGGCTTGGATTATTTGGGAGGTCAAAGGATCGCTTTAGCTGGACCACAGCACAACATTCCTCAGGCACCACTGATTTAAGAGCAGATTGAATTCAGCTCTTGAAGCCATCCCATTATTCAACGTGAGGGTCAAACCAAGCCTTTAAAGCGGAATGTAGGGACTTGGGAGGTCAACGTTTGGGAATCTGGCATGACCTTTAAAACAGGAAATGGATGTTTGGTAGTGGGAATAGGAAGTTGTGGGCAGAATGTTCTTCTGAGTATACCCGGTATGCACACACACTGAGGGTCATGGGATCTTACAGGGGGTTCTGGGCCAGGTGGTGACCATGGCGATAGTAAACATTTCACAATCTTGGGTCATGTGTAATCTCCAAAAGGTGATGCAATGGTTGCTATGTGGTTGTTGGGGCAAATATTTAGACACAAAAAGGCATTTCTGTAGCTGTTGACCTTAGGAGTGGAGAACTCATTTTCCAAAATGGTGCTCCAAATATGGGCATTGCTTTACCCACCACATAGCGTTATAGGCCTACCAATTCCAAAACCTTGGGTTCATATTCCTCACAAACCATGTTTGTCTACTCTATTGTCATCCCTATAGCAACCCTCTGCTGGCGACAGCCCTCATTCTGTGTTCATTAAAATCCCCTTTGTTAATCTGACGCTGTAAAAGCTGAGGTGACATCACAAACGTCAGTTGTGGGTTTAATGAAAACATTGTGCTGCCTGGCTCTGAACTAACATGTTACAGCAGTCAGAGAGCATCAGCTAGGAGCTACAGGCAATGTTTCCAAACGTCAACATGGCACAAGAGAGATTTTGACAGACACGTCATGTGCCGATCTGAATTTGGCTTTAAACTCCCTCTTTTCCTTTCTCACAGACCCACTCTCTCTTTCTCGGTTCGCTGTTTATCTCTCTCACACATGCAAGCTTGTGTGTGCATGCGTACGTGCTTCTGTGTGTGTGTACGTGTGTGCATGTATTTTCTCAGGCCAGGCCAGCTGTATCCAGGTTAGATTAAACTGTGCATGAAGAGCACTAAGCCCATCTAGCATCATTGGCCTTTTTCCTACAGTAAATAGCCTTCTACCCACGTCAACGTCCACACACCAGTGGCACCACGAGGGGCTTTAGTATTTACATTATGTGATGGAGTGGAGAGTACTGCACATGAAAACACTGCTATGGAACTTTAAGCATCCCCAGCTGGAAACTGGCTCAAGTGTACTGGCCTACCCCTCACCCATGTATTCTGTAAGGTCAAACAGATAGAAAAGGAGCAAATGGAGCTAACACAATACCCTAATCTACCTGACTGACAATCATAGCTGTTCTACCCAATACATTTCTATCTAAACGTTTGGTTATATTGCACCCTGATGTGTGGTGAGAATTCCTCTGGCACAAAATGGCCACCGTGTTTCTCCCAAATGGCTGCTACTCTTTGGTAGCAGATGACAATGAGCGAGAACATCTATTTTATGTTGTGCGAATGTCTAAAATCATGAAAAAAAGTTTAATCTCATTGGAAATGTGTTTGGCCATGTGTGCCTGTGCACACAATTGTACAAAGGCAATTCAATTTGATGTCACTCAATTTTACAGCTGACATTTGATACAGTAAAACGGTCCATAGACCTTAACGCATGGACCACAACTCTTTCCCTGCCCTTGGCCTTTACATAAGTGTGTATCACAGTAGACATCCTAACAACCAATAAAAGCGATATCATCGACTGGGCCATCACTTTTACATCATAGCAGACAGTGCTCAATACAGAAATATGTACACTAACACCATGGATGACGTAGGGCCGTATCCCCTTTAACTAGCTGTGTATTTAGCATTGCTCAGGGCCTCAGGCTGATGCATTTATTGGTTGTTGGGGAGAGACTGGGCTGCATACGCCAATACATTGGACCGCGTGCGTCATGAATCCACTGGCTGCAGCGGCGAGAGCTTGTCCTCATGTGGTAAATATGCACTGACTGAGATTCATATCATGCTGATGCATTCCATCTAGAGGAGTTGCACAAGGAGAGTACGACCTGGCTCCATTTCGGGCCACTTTGGGGTTTACTGATCTGACCGGGACTGGATAGGTGCAAAGCAATATTGCTGATGCTCCATTTGGACCGACAGGTTTTTGTGGAGCTTCTGAAAGGCTGGCTGGACCAGCATGGGAGAGTTGAACAGAGGCAGCTGCTGTCAGTCTGTACGTGTTTCCCTCTTTCTCCGAGTTGTAAGAGCAAGCACAGCAGAAACTGGCTACTCTTTAGTTGACTGATATAGCTGGCAAGGTAACTGCTGTTTAACTTCAAATAAACTAAACTACTGTTTATTCCCAATGCTGAGCTAGTAATGTAACTGACATGATACATTGGCTAACGATTCATCCCCTCTTGACTAAGGTGAATGAATTACCCGGCTTGTAGCTACCACAGCCAGTTCAGCTCAAGCCTGTAGCTATCTGTTTGATAGTAATAATAGCCACCTCATATAACTATCTAACAGCTGTTGGTTGTATGTGTAATGATGTGCGCTGAAAGTCAGGAAGCAAGTGTCACGTTCCTGACCTGTTTTATGTTATTTTTGTATGTGTTTAGTTGGTCAGGGCGTGAGTTGGGGTGGGCATTCTATGTTTTGTGTTTCTATGTTTAGGTCACTTGTAATTAGCCTTATATGGTTCTCAATCAGGGACAGGTGTTTGACGTTTTCCTCTGATTGAGAACCATATATAGGTTGGCTGTTCACACTGTTTGTTTGTGGGTGATTGTCTTCCGTGTCTGTGTATGTTGCACCACACGGGACTGTTTCGGTTTGTTCGTTCATGTATGTAGTCTGTTTCCTGTTCGTGCGTTCTTCGTCTATTGTAAGTTCTCAAGTCAGGTCTGTCTACATTGTTTATTTGTTTTGTAGTTTATTCAAGTGTTTTTCGTGTTTCGTCTTTGTCTTGTTTAATAAATATTCATGTCGTATCACAACGCTGCGTTTTGGTTAAATCCCTACCAACCAAAGACCAAGCGGCGTGGGAGAGCGCAACAAAGAAACCAGGACTCGTGGACATGGGAGGAAATATTGGACGGAAAGGGACCCTGGGCTCAACCAGGAGAATATCGCCGCCCCAAAGCTGAGCTGGAGGCAGCGAAAGCAGAGAGGCGGCGATATGAGGAGGCAGCACGGAAACAAGGCTGGAAGCCCGTAAGTCAAACCCAAAAATGTATTGGGGGGGGGGGCTCTCGGGTAGTTTAGTTGGGTCAGTTGGGAGACGTGAGCCAACTCCTCCTGCTTACCGTAAGGAGCAGGAGGATTTGGAGGTGAGTGACGCAGAGACAGTAAAAGAGTTAATGGAGAAATTGGAGGAGAGAGTTATGAGGGATGTACTGGTTTGGTGCATGAGGTACGGCATCCGTCCGAATGAACGTGTTGGTGAGTTAATGTCACCGGGAACAGCTCTCCATACTCGTCCTGAGGTGCGTGCTAGCCGTCTGGTTAAGACAGTGCCTACAGCACGTACAAAGCCTCCTGTGCGTCTCCAGAGTCCTGTGCGTCCTGTTACTGCTCCTCGCACTAGCCCTGTGGTGCGTGTCCCCAGCCCAGTACCACCAGTGCTGACACCACGCACTAAGCCTCCTGTGCCTCTCCAGAGCCCTGTTCCTCCTCCACGCACTCTCCCTGGGGTGCGTGTATCCAGCCCAGTGCCTCCAGTTCCGGCACCACGCACCAAGCCTCATGTGCGTATCCAGAGCCCTGTACGCACTGTTCCTTCTCCCCGTACTCGCCCTGATGTGCGTGCCCTCAGCCCGGTACCACCAGTTCCGGTACCACGCACCAGGCCTATAGTACGCTTTGAGAGTCCAGTGTGCCCTGTTGTTGTTCCCCGCACTACCATGAAGGTGCGTAGCTTTAGCCCGGTACCTCCAGTTCCGGCACCACGCACCAGGCCTACAGTGCATCTCAGCCGGCCAGAGTCTGCCGTCTGCCCAACGGCGCCTGAACTGCCCGTCTGCCTAACGGCGCCTGAACTGCCCGTCTGCCCAACGGTACCTGAACTTCCCGTCTGCCCAACGCCGTCTGAACTGTCCGTCTGCCCAACGCCGTCTGAACTGTCCGTCTGTCAAGCGCCGCATGAACTGCCCGTCTGTACTGAGCCTTCAAAGCCGCCCGTCTGTACTGAGCCTGCAAAGCCTCCCGTCTGCCATGAGCCTTCAGAGCCGTCCGCCAGACAGGAGCCGCTAGAGCCTTCCGCCAGACAGGAGCCGCTAGAGCCTTCCGCCAGACAGGAGCAGCCAGAGCCTTCCGCCAGACAGGAGCAGCCAGAGCCTTCCGCCAGACAGGATCAGCCAGAGCCGTCAGCGAGCCATGACCAGCCAGAGCCGTCAGCGAGCCATGACCAGCCAGAGCCGTCAGCGAGCCATGACCAGCCAGAGCCGTCATCCAGCCATGACCAGCCAGAGCCGTCATCCAGCCATGACCAGCCAGAGCCGTCATCCAGCCATGACCAGCCAGAGCCGTCATCCAGCCAGGATCCACCAGAACCAGCCAGCCAGGATCCGCCAGAGCCAGCCAGCCAGGATCCGCCAGAGCCAGCCAGCCAGGATCCGCCAGAGCCAGCCAGCCAGGATCCGTCCCTCAGTCCGGAGCTGCCGTCCTTCAGTCCGGAGCTGCCGTCCCTCATTCTGGTGTTGCCCCTCATTCTGGTGTTTCCCCTCATTCCGGTGTTGCCCCTCATTCCGGTGCTGCTCCTTATCCCGGTGACGCCCATTAATTTAGGTGGGGTTATTTGGAGGGTGGTCATTGTGAGGGGGATAAGAAAGCGGGGATTTATTATGGTGGGATGGGAACCACGCCCAGAGCCTGAGCCGCCACCGTGAACAGATGCCCACCCAGACCCTCCCCTAGACTTTTGGTGGTGCGTCCGGAGTTCGCACCTTGAGGGGGGGGGTTCTGTCACGTTCCTGACCTGTTTTATGTTATTTTTGTATGTGTTTAGTTGGTCAGGGCGTGAGTTGGGGTGGGCATTCTATGTTTTGTGTTTCTATGTTTAGGTCACTTGTAATTAGCCTTATATGGTTCTCAATCCGACTCTTTTCTCTGTATACATCAATGATGTTGCTCTTGCTGCGGGCGATTCCCTGATCCACCTCTACGCAGACGACACCATTCTGTATACTTCCGGCCCTTCCCTGGACACTGTGCTATCTAACCTCCAAACGAGCTTCAATGCCATACAACACTCCTTCCGTGGCCTCCAACTGCTCTTAAACGCTAGTAAAACCAAATGCATGCTTTTCAACCGTTCGCTGCCTGCACCCGCACGCCCGACTAGCATCACCACCCTGGACGGTTCCGACCTAGAATATGTGGACATCTATAAGTACCTAGGTGTCTGGCTAGACTGCAAACTCTCCTTCCAGACTCATATCAAACATCTCCAATCCAAAATGAAATCTAGAGTCGGCTTTCTATTCCGGAACAAAGCCTCCTTCACTCACGCCGCCAAACTTACCCTAGTAAAACTGACTATCCTACCGATCCTCGACTTCGGCGATGTCATCTACAAAATAGCTTCCAGTACTCTACTCAGCAAACTGGATGCAGTTTATCACAGTGCCATCCGTTTTGTTACTAAAGCACCTTATACGACCCACCACTGCGACCTGTATGCCCTAGTCGGCTGGCCCTCGCTACATGTTCGTCGTCAGACCCACTGGCTCCAGGTCATCTACAAGGCTATGCTAGGTAACGTGCCGCCTTATCTCAGTTCACTGGTCACGATGGCTACACCCACCTGTAGCACGCTCTCCAGCAGGTGTATCTCACTGATCATCCCTAAAGCCAAAACCTCATTTGGACGCCTTTCCTTCCAGTTCTCTGCTGCCTGCGACTGGAACGAATTGCAAAAATCTCTGAAGTTGGAGACTTTTATCTCCCTCAACAACTTTAAACATCTGCTATCCGAGCAGCTAACCGATCGCTGCAGCTGTACATAGTCCATCGGTATATAGCCCACCCAATTTACCTACCTCACCCCCATACTGCTTTTATTTATTTACTTTTCTGCTCTTTTGCACACCAGTATCTCTCCTTGCACATGATCATCTGATGATTTATCACTCCAGTGTTAATCTGCTAAATTGTAATTATTCGATTTATTGCCTACCTCCTCATGCCTTTTGCACACATTGTATATAGATTCTCTTTTTTTCTACCATGTTATTGACTTGTTTATTGTTTACTCCATGTGTAACTCTGTGTTGTTGTCTGTTCACACTGCTATGCTTTATCTTGGCCAGGTCGCAGTTGCAAATGAGAACTTGTTCTCAACTAGCCTACCTGGTTAAATAAAGGTGAAAAAAAAAATAAAAATAAAAAAAAAATCAGGGACAGGTGTTTGACGTTTTCCTCTGATTGAGAACCATATATAGGTTGGCTGTTCACACTGTTTGTTTGTGGGTGATTGTCTTCCGTGTCTGTGTATGTTGCACCACACGGGACTGTTTCGGTTTGTTCGTTCATGTATGTAGCCTGTTTCCTGTTTGTGCGTTCTTCGTCTATTGTAAGTTCTCACGTCAGGTCTGTCTACATCGTTTATTTGTTTTGTAGTTTATTCAAGTGTTTTTCGTGTTTCGTCTTCGTCTTGTTTAATAAATATTCATGTCGTATCACAACGCTGCGTTTTGGTTAAATCCCTACTCCTCCTCTTCGTCTGAAGAGGAGGAGGACACCCGTTACAGCAAGTTCAGGGAGTGAGTGTTTTAATAAATAAACGCAACATAATACAAAACAAGAAACACGAACAACGGACAGACAAAAACATAAACATAAACAATGACGACTGGGGAAGAAACCAAAGGGAGTGACATATAAAGGGCAGGTAATCAAGGAGGTGATGGAGTCCAGGTGAGTGTCATTATGCGCCTAACGCTGGTGACAGGTGTGTGCCCTAACGAGCAGCCTGGTGACCTAGAGGCCGGAGAGGGAACACATGTGACAGTGTGACAGTACCCCCTCCCCGACACGCGGCTCTGGCCGCAGGACTCCGACCACAGGACTCCCAGGGATCAGGAGCGGACTGGTCACCTCTGCCAAGGCGCGGGAACCTGTCGATCCTGCATAAGTGACTGTGCGTAAATGTTTTCTAGCCTTTTTGTCCCATTTAAACAGAAGTACAGTGCATTCAGAAAATATTCAGATCCCTTGACTTTTCCACATTTTATTAACTTCTCTGGGATATGTGGGACGCTAACATCCCACTTGGCCAAAAGCCAGTAAAAATGCAGAGCGCCAAATTCAAACAAATTACTATAAAAATCTAACTTTCATGAAATCACACATGAAAGACACCAAATTAAAGCTACACTTGTTGTGAATCCAGCCAGCGTGTCTGATTTCAAAAAGGATTTACGGTGAAAGCACACCTTGCGATTATGTTAGGTCAGTACATAGCCACCGAAAAACACAGACATTTTTCCAGCTAAATAGAAGACTAACAAAAAGCAGAAATAGAGATAAAATTAATCACTAACCTTTGATGATCTTCATCAGATGACACTCATAGGACTTCATGTTACACAATACGTGTATGTTTTGTTCGGTAAAGTTCATATTTATATGAAAAAATCTGAGTTTAGGCGGGACGCTACTGTCTCACTTGGTCAAAAGCCAGAGAAAATGCAGAGCTCCAAATTCAAATAAATTACTATAAAAATCAAACTTTCATTAAATCACACATGAAAGATACCAAATTAAAGCTACACTGGTTGTGAATCCAGCCAACATGTCAGAATTCAAATAGGCTTTTCGGCGAAAGCAAACGATGCTATTATCTGAGTTAGCACCATAGTAAACAAAGAGAGAGAAGCATATTTCAACACTGCAGGCGCGACACGAAACACAGAAATAAAAATATAATTCATGCCTTACCTTTGACGAGCTTCTGTTGTTGGCACTCCAATATGTCCCATGAACATCACAAATGATCCTTTTGTTTGATTACTTCCGTCAATATATATCCAAAATGTCCATTTATTTGGCGTGTTTGATCCAGAAAAACACCGGTTCTAACTTGTGAAACGTGAAAAAATATCTCAAAAGTTACCTGTAAACTTTGCCAAAACATTTCAAACTACTTTTGTAATACAACTTTAGGTATTTTTTTACGTAAATAATCGATAAAATCGAAGACGGGATGATCTGTGTTCAATACAGGATTAAAACAAACTGTAGCTAGTTCTCTGGTCACGCGCCTCGAACTAACAGGACACTTCCAGTGACCCTCGTTCAAGATGGCCGTACTTCTTCATTACACAAAGGACAAAACCTCAACCAATTTCTAAAGACTGTTGACATCCAGTGGAAGCGGTAAGAACTGCAAGAAGCTCAATTAGAAATCTGTATTCCCAATGAAAACACATTGAAAAGAGAGTGACCTCAAAAAAAAATCTGAATGGTTTGTCCTCGGGGTTTCGCCTGCTAAATAAGTTCTGTTAGACTCACAGACATGATTCAAACCGTTTTAGAAACGTCAGATTGTTTTCTATCCAAATCCACTAATAATATGCATATTTTATCTTCGGGAATGAGTAGCTGGCAGTTGAATTTGGGTATGCTTTTCATCCAAACGTGAAAATGCTGCCCCCTATGCTAGAGAAGTTAAATTGCAGCCTTATTCTGAAAATTATTAAAGAAAACATGTTCCTCATCAATCTACACACAATACCCCATAATGACGATGCGAAAAAAGGTTTTTAGACATTTTTGCAAATGCATTCAAAATAAAAAAACTGAAATACCGTATTTACATAACTATTCAGACCCTTTGCTATGAGACTCGAAATTGAGCTCAGGTGCATCCTGTTTCCATTGATCATCCTTGAGATGTTTCTACAACTTGGTTGGAGTCCACCTGTGGTAAATTCAATTGATTGGACATGATTTGGAAAGGCACACACCTGTCTATATAAGGTCCCACAGTTGACAGTGCATATCAGAGTAAAAACCAAGCCATGATGTCCGAGACAAGATTGTGTTGGGGCACAGATCTGGGGAAGGGTACCAAAATACTTCTGCAGCATTGAAGGTCCCCAAGAAAACAGTGGTTTCCATCATTCTTAAATTGAAGAAGTTTGGTCAGGGAGGTGACCAAGAATCCGGTAGTTACTCTGATAGAGATCCTTAGTTCTTCTGTGGAGATGGGAGAAACTTCCAGAAGGCCTTTATGGTAGAGTGGCCAGACGGAAGCCACTCCTCAGTAAAAGGCACATGACAGCCCGCTTGGAGTTTGCCAAGGACTCTCAGGCCATTAGAAACAAGATTATCTGGTCTGATGAAACCAGAATTGAACTCTTTGGCCTGAATGCCCTACGGTGAAGCGTGGTGGTGGCATCATTATGCTGTGGGGATGTTTTACAGAGGCAGGGACTGGGAGACTAGTCAGGATCAAGGGAAAGATGCAATGTACTGTAAATTAACCTCTACTTCCTCAAAAACCCGGGTCCGGGAGCACCCCCACCAGTAAAAAAGCTGACTAGCATAGGCTAGCATAGCGTCACAAGTAAATAGCAGCATCTAAATATGATTAAATCACAAGTCCAAGACACCAAATGAAAGATACACATCTTGTGAATCAAGCCAGCATTTCTGATTTTTAAAATGTTTTACAGGGAAGACACAATATGTAAATCTATTAGCTAACCACGTTAGCAAAAGACACCACTTCTTTACTCCACCATTTTTTTACTCCATCAGTAGCTATCACAAATTCGACCAAATAAAGATAGAAATAGCCACTAACCAAGAAACAACCTCATCAGATGACAGTCTGATAACATATTTATTGTATAGCATATGTTTTGTTCGAAAAATGTGCATATTTCAGGTATAAATCAGAGTTTACCATTGCAGCCACCATCAGAACTCTCACCAAAGCGACTAGAATAACTACAGAGACCATCGTGTATTAGCTAATTACTCATCATAAAACATTTCTTAAAAATACACAGCATACAGCAGATGAAAGACACAGATCTTGTGAATCCAGACAATATTTCAGATTTTCTAAGTGTTTTACAGCGAAAACACAATATAGCGTTATATTAGCTTACCACAATAGCAAACATCACACCAGCATTGATTCAAGGCCAAAATAGTGATAACGTATAAACCACCAAAATATATAAATGTTTTCACTAACCTTCTCAGAATTCTTCAGATGACAGTCCTATAACATCATATTACACAATGCATATAGAGTTTGTTTGAAAATTTGCATTTGTCTTTCAATTGCTGTCCAACCTGTATTTTTTTGCAAATATAAAATTTGCAAAAAAATACAGGTTGGACAGCAATTGAAAGACAAATTAGTTCTTAATGCAATCGCTGGGTTACATTTTTAAAATGAACGTTACTTCAAAATACAGCGTGCGATAAAGCAAGGCTACACTGCAAGTAATGGCGTCTTATGCATTTGACTTTTTTCAACAGAACAATGAATTATCAGCATAAATAGTTCTTACTTTTTGATGAACTCTCATCAGAATCTTGGGATAGGTGTCCTTTGTCCAAAAGAATCGTTGCTAGGTTGGAGAAAGTCGTCTTCCACAATGCAATTAGCAGTAAACAATAGCATGCAAGAGAGAGATACCCAACTTCCTACAACGCCAGAAAATGGAATACCCGAAAATCGCAATATACTGACATAAACTGATATAACTTGGTTTAAAATAACAAGATTATGATGTCTTTAAAGCCTATATCGAATAAAAACAGAGCCGGATATATCTAGGAGCTAAAACAGGAGCTTCTAACACGACATGCCAAGATCCTCCCTGCGTCAGAGCGAAGAGTCAAAAGAGGGGACACTTCGATTCCAATCAATTTATAGACTTTCACATCTGCCTAGAGACTCCATTTCAAGACCCTCTATTCGCTGACACCCAGGGGAAGGCGTATGCAGTGCATCTCAACCAATAGAAGACAGGCAGAGTTATACACAGGTCTGAGAGCAGGTTGGAAAATTCTGCATTCTCACATCCACATAGGGAAATTGCTCTAAGTCCAGTTCTGTTTCACTCACAGACATAATTCAAACGGTTTTAGAAACTAGAGAGTGTTTTCTATCCAATGGTAATAATAATATGCATATTGTACGAGCAAGAATTGAGTACGAGGCAGTTTAATTTGGGAACGTCAAGATTACATAGTGCTAACAGCTCCCCCTATTGACAAGAAGTTTTTAACTTAGCTAGCTTTCACCAGTTGATGTATCGTTAAAAGACAATCAAAACTATTAAAAAAAAAAAAGTTGTTAGATTTGTTAGGCTATTGGTTAAAGGTGCAACACAATATTGACTGATCTAGTTCAGTCTTATCAATCACTAAAAAATATTTAACAATGATCCCTTACTTAGCTTGATGACTGGGTATCACGCCCTGGCTATAGAGAGGCTTTTTATTCTCTATTTTGGTTAGGCCAGGGTGTGACTAGGGTGGGCAGTCTATGTTCTTTTTTCTATGTTGTTGTTATTTCTATGTGTTTGGCCTGGTGTGGTTCCCAATCAGAGGCAGCTGTCTATCGTTGTCTCTGATTGGGAGCTATACTTAGGTAGCCTGTTTTCCCATTTTGAGTGGTGGGTGTTTTTCGTCACCTTACAGGACTGTTCATTTGTCGTTTTTGTTGTTTTGTTCAGTGTTCAGTTGTTTTAAAAAAAATATGAACACTTACCACGCTGCACCTTGGTCCTCCTCTCCTTCTCCCTATGACAATCGTGACTGTAACGGCGATCCTCCTCCTCTCCATCTTCGGAAAAGGAGGAGTATTGAGGGAACCAAGGCGCAGCGAAGTTTGAACACATATTTATTAAACAAGACGAAAAACGAACACGAACTATACTTGAAATGATACAAAATAACAAACGACGTAGACTGACCTAAACATGAGAACTTACATAGACACGAAGAACGCACGAATAGGAAACAGACTACATAAACCGAAACAGTCCCGTGTGGTACGAAATAACATACAGACACGGAAGACAATCACCCACAAACAAACAGTGAGAACACCCTACCTAAATATGACTCTTAATTAGAGGAGAACGCAAAACACCTGCCTCTAATTAAGAGCCATACCAGGCAACCAAAACCAACATAGAAACAGATAACATAGACTGCCCACCCAAAACACATGCCCTGACCTAAAACACATACAAAAACAACATAAAACAGGTCAGGACCGTTACAGTGACACTGGGGGCATTTTTGCTTACTTTTTGTTGTTCTAAATAGAGACGACTAGAACGGCCATGAGTCATATTGGATTGTGTAGAAATGCATGAAATTAGCTTTAGATGCCCCCCAAAAATCATGGGGAGAACCCTCCAGACCCCGCGTCAGGTTATGCCCCCCCCACTTCTAAAACCAAAGTTGTGCACCTGGATCAGGGGTGTATTCATTCCACCAATTCTGTTGAAAAACATTTCTTAAACAGAAACAAATGGAACAAAATGGGGATAAACATACCTGAATTTGTTCAATAGAAACTCTTGTTTGCAACTGTCAGACTAATGTTTACACCCTAGATCAGCTAGATGCAGATAAGAGTGTGCAAAGCACCTCACATTCTTCTCTCGACCTGTGTGCACCTACGTTGTAAACTTTCATTCATAGGCTAGGTTGTAGCAACCTCATGATGGGTACAGGGAAAATGTGAGTATCATGTAGTAGCCAAAACCTATCACTGTTACATTGAACTGGGTGAATGGAATATAAATGACAGTCATCCAATACGCTGTAAAAGAAATAAGGCAACGCTCATTAAAAATATGTGCGTCTTCCCTCATCTTAAACGGCACAGATCGCCACTGGTGTGCATACAAGTGTGTATTATGTACTAAACAAAAATATAAACTCAACATGTAAAGTGTATGTATGTATGTATGAAAATGTAAAATTTTCCATATGCACAAAAAGCTTATTTCTTTCAAATGTTCTGCACAAATGCTACATCCCTATTAGTGAGCATTTCTTCTTTGCCAAGATAATCCATCCACCTGAAAGGTGTGGCATATTGAGAAGCTGATTAAGCAGCATGATCATTACACAGGTGCACCTTGTGCTGGGGATAATAAAAGGCCACTTAAAAATTAGCACACAACACAATGCTATAGATGTATCAAGTTTTGAGGGAGCGGGCAATTGGCATGCTGACTGCTGGAATGTCCACCAGAGCTTTTGCCAGAGAATTGAATGTTAATTTCTCTCCAATAAGACGCCGCCAATGTCGTTTTAGAGAATTTGGTAGTATGTCCAACTGGCCTCACAACTGCAGACCACGTGTAACCATGCTAGACCAGGACCTCCACATCTGGCTTCTTCACCTGGGGATCGTCTGAGACCAGCCACCCGGACAGCTGATGAAACTAAGGAGTATTTCTGTCTGTAATAAAGCCCTTTTGTGGGGAAAAACTCATTCTGATTGGCTGCGCCCCTGCCCAGTCATGTGAAATCCATAGATTATGGCCTAATCAATTTATTTCAATTGAGTGATTTCTTATCTGAACTGTAACTCAGTAGACTTGTTGAAATTGTTGCATGTTACGTCTATATTTTGTTCAGTATAAATACCAGTTAGTGGTAAAAAACAAACACCTCTAGAGTCTGGCTGTGTGGGACGTGTTACCATGACATGGACAGATGGACAGACAGGACTCTCCCACTGACAAGCAGCTCAGCTGAGCTCCCCTCTCCCAGTAGAAAACGTGTGCCACAGACATGCATCTCCTGCCAGAGTAGAGTAGAGTAGAGTAGAGTAGAGCAGAGCAGAGTAGAGTAGAGTAGAGTAGAGTAGAGTAGAGCAGAGCAGAGCAGAGCAGAGCAGAGCAGAGTAGAGTAGAGTAGAGTAGAGTAGAGCAGAGCAGAGCAGAGCAGAGTAGAGTAGAGTAGAGTAGAGTAGAGTAGAGTAGAGCAGAGCAGAGCAGAGTAGAGTAGAGTAGAGTAGAGTAGAGTAGAGTAGAGTAGAGCAGAGCAGAGTAGAGTAGAGTAGAGCAAAGTAGACTGCTGCCTAACCCCTGCTGAGGGCGAAGCTGCAGTTACCATTAGCTTAGACCTTTACTTAAGAAAACTTCTTGAGAATACAGGGGGTGCTGTTTCGCATTAGCATAATTGCCTCTACAGATTAAACTGCCTCTTATTCAATTATTGCTGTTACTATATGCATATAACCATATACCATTGGATAGAAAACAAGCTATGGTTTCTAAAACCGTTCCAATTTTGTCTCTGAGTGAAACACAGGTCATTTCACAGCACTTTCCCTGAGCCAGAAGAAGATTGCAAGATGTGTATGCTCGCTTCAACGCTCTGCCTATATATGGTCATGCCACCTATGACCCGAAACACACTTCATTCGTCTTCCTCTGGGTGTCAGGAAGTTGTCAGAGGAGAAATTTTTTGTTTATCTTGTACTGACGTGAAATAAGACCTATTTCTTTAGCGTGACCGACAACTTCCGGTTTTCTGAAACGCGCGTTTTAGAGGTGCAATTGTCTTTTGTTATGCTGACGTTACGGATGAAAACTATCTCCGTCTCGAAGTTTGTTTGATACATGTGACCATATCATCTTAATGTATGTTTTTTCAATATAGTTTAATCAGATTATTAGAATTTTTTCGGGAGTTTTGCCGTGTTCCGTTCTTTGAGTTTTTTAACTTTGGACAGGGACCGTGCCAGTCGACCAGTACCCAGGCTAAATGAAGAGGGGAAGTTGCCATTGTGAATGGATTGAACGACTCATCAGGACTAAGGACACCTTGATCAACATTCTGATGAAAGATCAGCAATAGTAAGACCCAATTTACGATGTTATTTCATATATCTGTCGTGCATGTGAACTGGTCGGGCGCGCCCAGCTGGTTCTGGCTGGCCTGGTTATGCTAATTTAGCGCTACATTTTGTTTTCGCTATAAAACATTTAATAAATCTGAAATATTGTTTGGATTCACCAGATGTTGGGCTTTCAATGTCTGTACGCTGTGTATTTTTTCTGAAATGTTTTAAGACAAGTAATTAGTTATATAACGTTGGTCTCTGTAATTGTTCTAGCTGCATCAGCACTATATCAGATTGCAGCTGCAATGTAGAACTGTGATTTATACCTGAAAAATGCACATTTAAAAAAAAAAAACTATGCTATACCATAAATATGTTATCAGACTGTCATCTTATGAATTTGTTTGTTGGTTAGTGGCTATCAATATCTTAGTTTAGCCGAATTGGTGATAGCACCTGATGGAGTAAGAAACTGTTGGAGTAAGAAAATGGTGTCTTTTGCTAACGTGTTTAGCTAATAGATTTACATATTGTGTCTTCCCTGTAAAACATTTAAAAAATCTGAAATGGTGGTTTTATTCACAAGATCTGTGTCTTTCATTGGGTGTCTTGGACTTGTGATTTAATGATATTTAGATGCTACTATTTAATTGTGACGCTATGCTAGCGATGCTAATCAGTGTGGGGGGGGGTGGGGGGTGCTCCCGGATCCGGGTTAGGTACTCTGTAGAGGTTTTAAGAAAATAATTGAGGGATGCCTTCGACATTCCATGTGGCTTAAGTTGTCAAACAGATATATTTTATATGAGTATCGCATGTATGTGTGCATGCGTGCGTGCGTGCGTGTGTGCATGCATTCCATTGAAGTGCATCAGTTTTATATGTATGACCTAGCAGCTGTGGACAGTCATGGTGAATCTAAACACAGTCAGCTCCATGTGCCTGAAACGAAGTTTGACAGAATAATCCTGAGGGTGGTAAACTGAAGAATGTGATGGACGTCCATGGGGACAGGTTTAAAGAGGCTAGCACTCCCAGTATGTGTGTCAGTGCTTGAGAGAGTACAACCAGCCATACTCTGTAGGTGAGTGGAGAGACACCTGTCACATCAACATGTTTTCAAAGGCTGTTACGGTGAAACACATCCCTATTAAAACGTCACAGGAGTGACATATGGTTCCCCAATTGCAGGTTTTATACCTTCTCTTCAGGACAGGTCCAGGTAATGATGATTAAGGATTTGATTAAACGCTCAGCCACCCATACAATGCTGGAGTGTCAAGACGCCATTTTTCTTCAACTGTTTTGGCGTGGGGTTCTAGGATTCCACACAGCATACAAAGGTGTGACGCTAACACACCTCCTGAACTTTAACCCAATGTTATCTCCATACCTTCACACACCCTGAGGATCTCTCAGTCTGCTGGACGTGGTTTATGGATCTGGGCCATGGAGGAGATGACAACCTTTGACCTGCGTCAGCTGAAGAAGCCTGATGTTTAGCACATGTTGAAGGGTTGGTCCTCAACCCTGGTTCCAGGTGCCTCATGTCCAAATAAACACACGGTGTGTCGACTACTGTATACCCGTAAGTCTCTCTCTCTCTCTCGCTCTCTCTCTCTCTTATAAATCACTCTAAGTTCAGTTATAATTCACCACAGACGATTCCCTCTCTTACAACAATAATGTGAGTTTCATAGTCCCATTTCAACCACTAAGAATATGTAACATTTTTAACTCTCCCCACTCAACAATAAATTAAATCTTAGTGCTCAGTGATTAACAGAAATGTAGGTTATTTTGGGGTATTTTAAAATTTGTTTTGTACTTCTACCCCATTTCTCCCCAAATGGTAGTTACAGTCCTGTCCCATCGCTGCAACTCCCGTACGGACTCGGGAGAGAAGAAGATCAAGAGCAATGCGTCCTCCGAAACAACCCTGCCAAGCCACACTGCTTCTTGACACACCGCTCTCTTAACCCGGATGTCAGCCGCAACAATGCGTTGGAGGAAACACCTTACCACTGGCGACCAAAGTCAGCGTGCAGGCGCCCGGCCCGCCACAAGGAGTCCCTAGAGCTCGAAGGGACAAGGACATCCCGGCTGGCCAAACCCTCCCCTTAACCGGACAATTGTATACTGTACAGCCTTGAATTCTACTTGTCCAGTCTGTGTGGAGCAGACATGGAGAAGGAGAGAAGAGAGAACAGGCGATCAAGAGGGATAGAAAGTATTATTACTTGAAAATACATGATCTAGTTGATTGGTATTCAGCAGTCATAAAAGTATGCCTTATTTACGTTGAAGAACTATTAAAATAGTGATTTGGTCAGACAGCACAGGCAGCAGCTCTACAGACATGAGATGACTTGGAATGAAATAATAAAGTCATCAAATAAAACAAATGTAATACACAACAACTGAAATATTTAATAAAAAGTCAAGGAATGTGAATAAATGGTTAAGTGATGAGCAGTAATGGGCAGTCCAGTCCCTACCATCATTGGACTTTTGATAATTGTTTTATTCTGTGTTGTTACATCATTCAACACACATAATGCACTATGCATTTCATTTCCACAAAAAGAATAGAAACACTAATGCACTAGTCAATCTGAGCCTATCGACTGGTATGTTATTCAAGTCATACAATACCAATGTCTCTCCTTTAAACTCCTTAAACCAGCAAGGGTGATAGACATTTACAAGTGGGAAACACACAAATTCCCAAATTCCGCAGAAACAATGTTTGTATTCTGTGAGGGATCTGACCCAAGAGTGACCTTCTCAGTCACATAGTCAGGTTTTGGAAAGATGTGACCCTGGGTGCATGGATGCTATTGGAGTGTAAATACCTTAACAAGCGAAAGACACACACTTATCAAATGGAAACATCAGCCTGTTTGTTTTGGTTCTGCTTGTCCAGTACCCATTCCTCAGGTTTCCTCTCCCTCCCTCCCCATCTCCCTCAGTTCAATTTCAATTCAATTTAAGGGCTTTATTGGCATGGGAAACATATGTTAACTTTGCCAAAGCAAGTGAAGTATAATAAATAAATAATAATAATAAATAATAAAAGTATAATAAATAAAAGTGAAATAAACAAAAATTAACAGTAAACATTACTCACAAAAGTTCCAAAAGAATGAAGACATTAAAAATGTCATATTATGTGCAAATAGTTAAAGTACAAAAGGGAAAATAAATAAATAAATATGGGTTTTATTTACAATGGTGTTTGTTATTCACAGCTTTCCCTTTTCTTGTGGCAACAGATCACATCTTGCTGCTGTGATGGCACACTTGCTGCTGTGGTATTTCACCCAATGCATATAGGAGTTTATCAAAATTGGGTTTGTTTTCAAATTATTTGTGGATCATTTTGTGGACAGTGTGCACATAGCCTGTCTTCTCGAGAGCCAGGTCTGCCTTTGGCATCCTTTCTCAATAGCAAGGCTAGTCAAAGCTTTCCTTAATAGTCAAAGCTTTCCTTAATTTTGGGTCAGTCACAGTGGTCAGGTATTCTGCCACTGTGTACTCTCTATTTAAGGTCTCTCTCTCTCTCTCTCTCTCTCTCTCTCTCTCTCTCTCTCTCTCTCTCTCTCTCTCTCTCTCTCTCTCTCTCTCTCTCTCAATAAGGCAAAGCATTAGCAGATATTTAGGGTGATAGACTTTATCTTGATTTATTAGGGCGTACAAACAGGTGCTAAGTACAGTAGAGTCATCCAGATTGGACTGTTGACGTGTGCATCTTTCACACAGTCCCACTATATCAGATACAGGCTGAAGGCTGAAAGGTTGATCAAATGGAATTCTGCATGCGTGCTTGAACAACTAGTGGGTGAAAATAAATTGAATGATTTTTTGAGCACTTTGTGATTTCCAGCTATATCAATCCACAGGGAAAACTGCACACAAATCATTGCTTTGTCCGAGTTAATGGACGATCGATGATGTGGGCTTGCCCTTTGGGACTTCACATCGTTACCCAGTTGAAGTGACATTGACATCTGTCCAACCCCCTCCTTCAGGAATAGCCTAAGGCCTAGTGCCTGATTGAGACCACTAGAGACAGACAGACCACTCTCACTCCCCAATCCCTGGTCATAAGCCAATCCTCTATTTCACCAGATCACAGTTCCTGGGGGCTTGGTTAAGATAACAACCATTAGTTCAGCCCAATTAGACATGGAAACAGTCTCTCTATACAGTGTGCTGGGCCTCTGTCCAGTCTCTACAACCACATGCTGATTGAGTCTTGTTCAACTCAGAGTTAGGCCAGATGTTTCTCTGCATGGTGCTATGTCTTTCTGTCTCTCCATTGAGTTGATCCACTGGCCCCTCACATCCTTTCCCAGACCGGCCCTCTGCCCCTGGCCCCAGCCCTCCTACCACCTTGTCCACTCCCTCCTGACCCACTGCACACTGATCTGCTGCTGGAAGGGTTTTCCGGAACATTGACTGAGCTGTAGGTCTACTTACTTCCAGCTCCCTGGTTTGAAGTGCAGCCTCAGAAGGAGTTGTGTGTGAACTCCCCAGCTAGTGCATAACGTTCTGAGAACCATTTGTTTCTTAGGAATTTCAGTACTTCAACATTACGTTTCCTCATGGTTTTCTTTAAAGTCATGTTCTCAGAATGTTAAGAAATAACGACTGTCTAGATCAAGAAAACTCTGAGATTTCCAGTATGGTGTCCGTGAGGTAGTCAGGTGAAGGTGATCTGTTTGGCATTTACTTTCTTTACAAAAAATATGCCTCTTAAATAGGAAAGAACTCGACTCTGAAGTCAAGAAATAACTGAAACATGCAGTTTGCAAAATAACGTATTTGGCAAATACTAGATTGTCTCTATTTGTCAAACAAACAGCAAAACAATGCACCATGGACCAAGCAGCTGACGACTCGACTAAAGTGAGTTTAGAGACACTACGAACAGAAATTTGCACTAGCAATGAGGAATTGGCCAATCAGAGGAAGAAAATATCTGATGATGTTAGAAAAACTAAACTGATATGACTGAACTGGGAAAACGCGTGAAGGAGGCCAAAAGCAGCTTAACCCTGGAGAACATTGCAAGAGGAAAGCTCCAGAAAACCCTGGATGAACAAAAACATCATTATGGACTTACTGAAATATTAAATGGGATGGAGGACTTCAGTCACCGTTCAAATATTTGTTTCGTAAATTTCCTCAAAAGCTGTGAAACAACCGGAACGGAGGAATTTACTGGAAAAGGTAATACAACAACTACTGGGCCAGAAGAACTATTGTTTGTACAGATGAATGTGGTACCTTCAGGCCTTTGGAAATTGCTCCCAAGGATGAACCAGACTTGTGGAGGTCTACAATTTTATTCTGAGGTCTTGGCTGATTTCTTTTGATTTTCCCATGATGTCAAGGAAAGAGGCATTGAGTTTGAATGTAAGCCTTGAAATACATCCACAGGTACACCTCCAATTGACTCAAATGATGTCAATTAGCCTATCAGAAGCTTCTAAAGCCATCATTTTCTGGAATTTTCCAAGCTGTTTAAAGACACAGTCAACTTAGTGTATGTAAACCTCTGACCCACTGGAATTGTGGTACAGTGAATTATAAGTGAAATAATATGTCTGTAAACATGTTCTCAAAACGTTATTTACATTTCTATTGCGGAATCTGTAACGCTTCAGCTTTACAGATTGAATAGAGCCATTCAAAACGTAGAGTCATTCAATCTGTAAAGCTGAAGAATTACAGATTCCACAATAGAAATGTGAAGGTCATTTCCCATTGAGACGACATATGCAGCGTTTACCGTGAATGCAGTCCGCTAAAGTAGAACATTGCTTTTAAATTGCAATCACACTGTAAAGCTGAACTTCCACAATGTGGATGAATAGAGACCTTAGTTGCTTTCAAATAACCTATAATTTCCAGTCTCAGAACGTTAATAAAACCTCCCAAGAAAACTTTCAGGGAACAAATAGCAAAACGTTCTCAGAACCTCCCTGCAACCTAAAAATATATGTTCCCAGAACAGGCAAAATGTTCACTTCCGTTCACAGAATGTTTAAAAAACGTTCAGTTTTGCCGTTCAGGAAACTTTTGACTTTGTTCCCAGAACCAATGGAAACCAAAAATGTACGTTCCCACAACTTCCAAGGAATCAAATGTGCTAGCTGGGTGCTGTTTGTTCTTACACTTACAGCATACAGATATAGGACAAATGATGGATGGATAATGGTTTCTTTTCCATTTAATCTATTCTCATCTCAATTCAGCCTTTCAATCGTGTTGTAGGGACGCGTCCTCTGGTATCATGCCTACAAGACAGATGGAATAGTTGTGGAAAGTTGAAACTGAAATTTCAAGAAGAGAAATTTCAAGAAGTTCAAGATTACACTTCAACAGCAGACGACACAATGAGGGATGAGCCGTATTATGGGCCCCGCAGCGATATTTCAAAACTAAACAGTGTATTCATGGGAAACCAAACAGCACATAGCTAGACATGGAAGAATTTAAATAATTGGAGGAATGGCACTTGACAGTCAAGCAACTTAGCTACAGTGGGAGAAGAAGTGGTGGGTGGGGGTTTTCAAATCCAAATGCCTCGCAGGATTTCCGTGCATAGCGGGAGATAAATAGAAAAAGTGCACTTTTCCTAAAAACAAATATTCTCTGACTGACTCATGTTGGGCGTTAGTGTTTTATTTACTACCTAGTCCCTTCAGAGCCTTCGGAGCCTTTGGCTTTGGGCCCGGTTCTCCCTGGGCGTCATTCCTCTGACCCCAAGACCATAGTTTAGAGGGGCAGTCATTTCCTTCTCTTTCCAATGTATGGAACTACTGCTACAGGGGCCTCTCACCAGGCACACACTGAGTTCTACACCATTATAAAAGAAAGTATACACTGAGTATACAGAATATTAAGTATGGCACACATACACAATCCATGCCTCAATTGTCTCAAGGCTTAGAAATCCTTCCTTGACATTTGTCCTCCCCTTCATCTACACTGACATCATAGTTTTCACCTGGATTCCCCTGGTCACCTGTCATAGAAAGAGCGGGTGTTCATAATGCTTTGTACATTCAGTGTACATCTTGTCTTTAGCCTATACATTCAATGTCCTTCCACCTTCCATCCTCTTCCTCTTGTGTAACCTGACATCTTTAGGAGAGGCTGTACTCTTTGTTTATTCCAACCAATCAACAGATGAAAAGAAGTCTGGAGGGTTCTGCACTGCTCATAAGACACACAGAACAAGCTCTGAGAAGGGGTTATTTTGACAACCCAATGGAAAATGCTGCTAACGATTAGGATTTTCATTCTCATCTTACCCCAGACACAATTCGAATGTCATTGATCCCTTCTCAGTGTTTGGCCATACACAGTAATGTCAAGCCCATGAATGTAGCTGAAAACTAGTTGTGATTCAGCGGAATCATTTGAACACGGTTCGTGTTTCTACAAAGCTAATATGAATTTGAATTTGTATACCAGTGGTATGAATGTTCACCTCAGACCGTTTCCTTTTGTTTTACAGACATCATTTAATACTGTACCATGTCTCCATGAAACAACTGTAGTTGAGTGTCTGTTTTGGGCCAAACACAACATCAAGCTAATTCACTCCACCCTCTACTCAACCCACAGGCACATCACTACAATGCCAATATTAGGCAACATTACAGTAATGCTGAGAAGAGAGGCCATAACCTAGCACTTCTATTGACACACATGCATGAACGACCAAGTGCACACACACATGCACACGCATGCTCTCTCTCTCTCTCACACACACACACACACACACACACACACACACACACACACACACACACACACACACACACACACACACACACACACACACACACACACACACACACACACACACACACACACACACACACACACACACACACACACACACACACACACACACACACACACACACACACACACACACACACTCACTCTTTTCCACCCTCATATGACTCATATAACACATATTAATTTATTGTGCTTTGAACCGTTCTATTGTTTCTTCCTTTCTAGTTAGTCCATCCACCACAGTCCTCAGCCAGGGCTAACAAACTGTCACTCTGCTGAAGCACTGTACTCCTGATTTGTGGATGAGTCTGGCTCTCTGGTGGCACAGAGGAAACCTCTCCCCAACTTCTCTCTTCTCCTCTCCTCCTCTCCTCCTCTCCTCTTGTCCTCTTACCCCCCTCCCCCCATAAGCGTTTAAAAACAAACAATCACAAAATAAACTCTAGCAACGAACTCCCAGATATTTGTAGACAATGGGAGAGCTACTTGTGTTACTTCTCAGCAGCAGCGCTGTGTTTTTGGCCATCAGAGCCGAGCACTGTTGTGATTCTATGATGGGAGCTGTCATAAGAGCTTTGTCACCGAGGAACACTGAACTGAAGGAATCTGATGAATGCGCCACGCAAAACCTTCCAGATCTCTAACTAGGTGATGTCGGGACAAAGCGTGAGTTTTTCCCCAGTTATGGTCTGCTTAGAAAAGACAATAAGTGACAAGGGACAGAATATATCCAGACTGCAACAACATCACATGGTCAACAAGTAACCACAGGAGCTTAGAAACTCTGTGTTGTCTATTGTTTGGCCGGGCCAGTGGACCTGATAAACCCAGTGAATTCTATTGTTTGGCCAGGAGGGCCTGCTGTGAGTTCTGTCCCACTGTGCTCCCCTGTTCTCTGGGTCCAACCTCGGGAAAGACACAACTGTTAGGACAAATGTCATTAAGCCATTCAGAAAGTTCCCACACATTGTCACGGGACCTTTGGCGGGTGGGTAGAATTGTAGGCTTCTTTCTGACAAAAGGACAGTTCTTTGTTCATGGATGGAGTTTGTACTTACCTACTTACTTACTTATTCAAAGTGGAACTGACAGCATTTTAGCAAGATTAAATCTTATTAAAATATGTTCATATACACACCCAGGAAGAATATGACACTTTTTAAGGGGTTTTCTGACAAGCGAGCATTTAGATTATGGTAATTTTCCCATTTTCATAAATTCTTAGAATGTTTGGGAATTACATATACTAAGGCATTTGTGAAAATTCTATAGCATTATAGAGTGGGAAAGCGGCCGTGAAGTTTAGACAAATAATAGACACTGCTGTAAATAAAACCGAATAAAAACAACTGTCTTATCCAGATGCGGAGTCGATGCACACCGGTGCGCCATAGCCAATCAGAGCTACAGTAGGTCGTTATGCAAACAAGCCATTTGCCACAAGGGCCTGCCATCATTCACTTTGAACTGGACTGTGTGTTTACAGACAGTAGGACCTGCCATCTTTCACTTTGAACTGGACTGTGTGCTTACAGGCAGTAGGACCTGCCATCTTTCACTTTGAACTGGACTGTGTGTTTACAGACAGTAGGACCTGCCATCTTTCATTTTGAACTGGACTGTGTGTTTACAGGCAGTTTGAACTGGACTGTGTGTTTACAGGCAGTAGGACCTGCCATCATTCACTTTGAACTGGACTGTGTGTTTACAGGCAGTAGGACCTGCCATCATTCACTTTGAACTGGACTGTGTGTTTACAGGCAGTAGGACCTGCCATCTTTCACTTTGAACTGGACTGTGTGTTTACAGGCAGTAGGACCTGCCATCATTCACATTGAACTGGAATGTGTGTTTACAGGCAGTAGGACCTGCCATCTTTCACTTTGAACTGGACTGTGTGTTTACAGGCAGTAGGACCTGCCATCTTTCACTTTGAACTGGACTGTGTGTTTACAGACAGTAGGACCTGCCATCATTCACTTTGAACTGGACTGTGTGTTTACAGGCAGTAGTACCTGCCATCATTCACATTGAACTGGACTGTGTGTTTACAGGCAGTAGGACCTGCCATCGTTCACATTGAACTGGACTGTGTGTTTATAGGCAGTAGGACCTGCCATCATTCACTATGAACTGGACTGTGTGTTTACAGGCAGTAGGACCTACCATCATTCACTTTGAACTGGACTGTGTGTTTACAGGCAGTAGGACCTGCCATCGTTCACATTGAACTGGACTGTGTGTTTATAGGCAGTAGGACCTGCCATGATTCACTTTGAACTGGACTGTGTGTTTATAGGCAGTAGGACCTGCCATCTTTCACTTTGAACTGGACTGTGTGTTTACAGGCAGTAGGGCCTGCCATCTTTCACTTTGAACTGGACTGTGTGTTTACAGGCAGTTGCAACAGCGTGACGTTAGATCATTTGAACGCATTCACCAAAAGCCACAAAATACACTTGAATGGATTTCTGCAAGTATGTAGCTAAATACCACGAGAGTCCTCTTATATTTGGGAACTTTACAGTCCTATTGATCAAACAACCATGAAAAGATACTCTATCTTTCTCTATATGCACATCAAAAACAACAAGATCAACAACTAATGCTAGCAAGAGCAAGATGAGCTAAAATCTACCAAAGAACATTAGAGTAAATTAGGTCAAATCTAACAAAGGAACATTAGATAAGCCCTCTCAAACTTTTTCAGCTAGTTGACCTTCAAAATTGCACTGATAGACAATGGGGAATAGCCTGCTCGTCCTTTTGCAGCTTGCCTGCCAATGTATGCTTGTCCCAAACAAGCACCCAAGCTAACTGGCTAAAGTTGGCTAGCTTGCTAGCTAGCTACTTCCAGCCACAAATGAGAGAACACCTCACTAACCATTTTACTTGCCCTAGCAGAGCTGGTTAGGCTGTTTACATGTTATCTAGAGCATTCGAGACAAACTCTAACTTTTTTGGCTTGCATTTACTGACATATTTAACGGATTTTGCACGTTCGTAAATGTACACACTCAGACAAGAGTGCTCTGACATTGGAGTAGATAGCTAGCCAGAGTTAATTTGCGAACGCAAGAGATATGTTAACTGGATAACAGTCATGCAGCATAGCTAGCTAGCTAACAAGGCGATTCACATTTATTGCTAGCTAACCAATTGACACCTGGCTCTCTGGCTGTGTAGCCACCGAAAAACAATATGAGGGGGAAAAAGTCAGTCACTCACCAACTTCTCCATTGAGGTCCTCCTAGAAGCTAGCTAAAGTCAGGGTCTGTGTTTTTAGCTTGCTATATAAATAGATACACTAGCCTATTAGCCACGTTATGACTGACGTGTGATCATTGCCCTTCCTAGTTTAATTGTATTGACATTCCCAACCTCAGCAAACAATGTACCAGGCCAGCTGTGATTTACAACCTGATAGCAATATTTTTTAGACTACCAAGAAATGTATTGGTGAATTATATTAATCATGCATTGAACTGCATCAATGTATTCTGCCAACAAAGTCTTAGTGTACATCATGGAATGTTGAGTCAAATAGAACCTACTTTTAAAGCCTCTTATCAAGTTGGTTTTGTAGCATCAACTGGGTATTTGATATTTTGGACTGATATAATGATTGTCTGTTTGTTTCAGTAGTTAAAATGCTGTCAGGTCAACTTTCATTTCTTCATAATTACTTACTTACCTAATTACTTAATTACTTGCCTGCTTGCTTGCTTACAAGAGCAAGTAGCCATAGATGAATCCAAGGTGTTGACAGTAATGGAGGAAATGGGAAATGTCTTCCATGGAACCTGTCTGTTGAGTTTGGCCCAAGAGAGATAACCCATACCTGGGTGTTTTCCTTTTCTGGGATTAACCAAGCATTTTCACCACACTTTTCCATCCAGGGATGGAGAGCGAGTCATCCAAGAATCAGGCTCCCCTGAAACTAGGACAACGTTCAATCATAAAGAACTCAAACTGTCACAGCAACTGTCATTGGCAACCGGGATTCTTGTCAAAACAGTTCTTAGATTTGCTTTCAGGAGATCCAAGTATTAGATAATGACATGTTGCTGTGCGACAACAAACCCTGGTTGTGTTTTTAATCTTCTCCTCTCTCCTCCACGCTGTGTTTAAAAGTCCTCTTTACTGTGTTCCTCTTCTACAATCCTCCAGAGACTTTGACTATTCTCAGTTCGTTGGCAGCTCACCTGCTGAAAACAACCGTCCCAGCATTGTTGCATTATGCAGTGGTGGAAAAAGTACCCAATTGTCATACTTAAGTTAAAGTAGATACCTTTATAGAAAATGACTTAAGTAAAAGTGAAAGTCACCCAGTAAAATACTACTTGAGCAAAAGTCTAAAAGTATTTGGTTGTAAATATACTTAAATATCAAAAGTAAATGGAATTGCTAAAATATACTTATTTAAAAAGTAAAACTATGTGTCATTTCAAATTCCTTAAATTAAGCAAACCAAACGGCACGATATTATAGTTTTTTAAATTTACGGGTAGCCAGGGGCACACTCAGACATCATTTACAAACTCAGCATTTGTGTTTGGTAAGTCCGCCAGATTAGTGGCAGTAGGAATGACTGTCACGTTCCTGACCTGTTTTCCTTGTTTTTGTATGTGTTTAGTTGGTCAGGGCGTGAGTTGGGGTGGGCATTCTATGTTATGTGTTTCTATGTTGGATTAAATGTGTTGCCTGATATGGTTCTCAATCAGAGGCAGGTGTTTGACGTTTTCTCTGATTGAGAACCATATTAAGGTAGGCTGTTCTCACTGTTCGTTGGTGGGTGATTGTTCCTGTGTCTGTGTCTGTCGCACCACACGGGACTGTTTCGTTTTCGTTCGTTTGGTTAGTCTGTTCCTGTTCGTACGTTCTTCGTGTTTTATTGTAAGTTCACATGTTCAGGTCTGTCTATGTCGTTTTGTTGTTTTGTAGTTATTCAAGTGTATTTCGTGTCAGTGTTCGTCTTGTTTAATAAATCCATTTATGTCTTCAGACAACGCTGCGTTTTGGTCCGATCCCTACTCCTTCTCCTCATCCGAGGAAGAGGAATTAGACAGCCGTTACAGAATCACCCACCAACCAAGGACCAAGCGGCGTGGGAGAAAGCAACAGCGCACGAAGGAGGAATGGACATGGGAGGATGTTTTGGACGGCAAGGGTTGCTACACATGGGAGGAGATCCTGGCTGGAAAAGATCGCCTCCCATGAGAACAGCTGGAGGAAATTAGGAGAGCAGATGCAACCGGAGAGAGGAACCGGCGTTATGAGGGTACGCGGCTAGCACGGAAGCCTGTGAGTCAAGCCCAAAAATGTATTGGGTGGGGGGCTACAAGGGAGTGTGGCGAAGTCAGGTAGGAGACCTGCGCCAACTCCCCGAGCTTACCGTGGAGAGCGAGAGTACGGGCAGACATCGTGTTATGCGGTAAAGCGCACGGTGTCTCATGTACGTGTGCTTAGCCCGGTGCGGGTTATTCCACCTCCCCGCACTGGTAGGGCTAGATTGAGTATTGAGCCAGTTGTCATGAAGCCGGCCCAACGCATCTGGCCACCAGTGCGTCTCCTCGGGCCGGCATACATGGCACCAGCCTTACGCATGGTGTCCCCGGTTCGCCTACATAGCCCAGTGCGGGTTATTCCACCTCCCCGCACTGGTCGGGCTACGGGGAGCATACAACCAGGTAAGGTTGGGCAGGCTCAGTGCTCAAGGGAGCCAGTATGCCTGCATGGTCCGGTATATCCGGCGCCACCTCCCCGCCCCAGCCCAGTACCACCAGTGCTTACACCACGCACCAGGCTTCCTGTGCGTCTCCAGAGCCCCGTTCCTCCTCCACGCACTAGCCCTATGGTGCGTGTCTTCAGCCCGGTACCACCAGTTCCGGCACCACGCACCAAGCCTCCTGTGCATCTCCAGAGCCCTGTTCCTCCTCCACGCACTAGCCCTGTGGTGCGTGTCTCCAGCCCAGTACCTCCAGTTCCGGTACCACGCAACAAGCCTCCTGTGCGCCTCCAGAGTCCTGTGCGTCCAGTTGCTGCCCCCCGCACTAGCCTGAAGGTGCGTGTCCTTAGCCCGGTACCTCCAGTTCCGGCACCACGCACCAGGCCTACAGTGCGCCTCAGCCGGCCAGAGTCTGCCGTCTGCCCAGCGGCGCCTGAACTGCCCATCTGTCCTGAGCCTTCAAAGCCGCCCGTCTGTACTGAGCCTTCAAAGCCTCCCGTCTGTACTGAGCCTGCAAAGCCGCCCGTCTGTACTGAGCCTTCAAAGCCGCACGTCTGTACTGAGCCTTCAAAGCCGCCCGTCTGTCCTGAGCCTTCAGATCCGTCCGCCAGACAGGAGCCGCTAGAGCCGTCCGCCAGACAGGAGCCGCTAGAGTCGTCCGCCAGACAGGAGCCGCTAGAGCCTTCCGCCAGACAGGAGCAGCCAGAGCCTTCCGCCAGACAGGAGCAGCCAGAGCCTTCCACCAGACAGGAGCAGCCAGAGCCTTCCGCCAGCCAGCCATGAGCAGCCTGAGCCGCCAGCCAGCCATGAGCAGCCAGAGCCGCCAGCCAGCCATGAGCAGCCAGAGCCGCCAGCCAGCCATGAGCAGCCAGAGCCGCCAGCCAGCCATGAGCAGCCAGAGCCGCCAGCCACCCATGAGCAGCCAGAGCCTTGAGCAGCCAGAGCCTTCCGCCAGGCGTGAGCAGCCAGAGCCGCCAGCCAGCCATGAGCAGCCAGAGCCGCCAGCCAGCCATGAGCAGCCAGAGCCGCCAGCCAGCCATGAGCAGCCAGAGCCGCCAACCAGCCATGAGCAGCCAGAGCCGCCAGCCAGCCATGAGCAGCCAGAGCCGTCAGCCAGCCATGAGCAGCCCCTCAGTCCGGAGCAGCCCCTCAGTCCGGAGCTGCCCCTCAGTCCGGAGCTGCCCCTCAGTCCGGAGCTGCCCCTCAGTCCGGAGCTGCCCCTCATTCCGGTGTTGCCCCTTAGTCCGGTGCTGCCCCTTAATCCAGTGGGGTTAATTTGGAGGGTGGCCATTTGGAGGAGGCTACGGAAGCGGGGTTTGACTATGGTGGGGTGGGGACCACGTCCGGAGCCGGAGCCGCCACCGTGGACAGATGCCCACCCAGACCCTCCCCTAGACTTTAGATGGTGCACCTGGAGTTCGCACCTTGAGGGGGGGGTTCTGTCACGTTCCTGACCTGTTTTCCTTGTTTTTGTATGTGTTTAGTTGGTCAGGGCGTGAGTTGGGGTGGGCATTCTATGTTATGTGTTTCTATGTTGGGTTAAATGTGTTGCCTGATATGGTTCTCAATTAGAGGCAGGTGTTTGACGTTTCCTCTGATTGAGAACCATATTAAGGTAGGCTGTTCTCACTGTTTGTTGGTGGGTGATTGTTCCTGTGTCTGTGTCTGTCGCACCACACGGGACTGTTTCGTTTTTGTTCGTTTGGTTAGTCTGTTCCTGTTTGTGCGTTCTTCGTGTTTTATTGTAAATTCAGGTCTGTCTACGTCGTTTTTTTGTTTTGTAGTTATTCAAGTGTATTTCGTGTCAGTGTTCGTCTTGTTTAATAAATCCATTTATGTCTTCATACAACGCTGCGTTTTGGTCCGATCCCTACTCCTTCTCCTCATCCGAGGAGGAGGAATTAGACAGCCGTTACAATGACCAAGGATGTTCTCTTGATAAGTGTAATTTTCCTGTCCTGCTAAGCATTCAAAATGTAACGAGTACTTTTGGGTGTCAGGGATAAGGTATGGAGGTAAAAGTACATTGTTTTCTTTAGAAATGTATTGGTGTAAAAGTAAAAGTTGTCCAAAATATATATAGTAAAGTACAGATACCACAAAAAACGACTTAATAAGTAGTACTTCAAAGTGTTTTTACTTAAGTACTTTACAACACTGGCATTATGATGACTTCACAGAGGAGGGGAGTCAGTGTATCAGACCCCACTGCAGGAATGGACAACCGTGGTTGAATGGATGATGTCACTGTCCACGGAGCTGACCCATTAATCAGCTGACACCCCAGATCAGCAGGGTACAACCTATGTGTTGCACTTCCAAGCAGGAAGTGCAATCAGCACGAAGTAGCAGAGGTTAAATTCTGTAGGCGTTTTCCTGGTATAAGGCTTGCTTGTGTAACTAACACTGTCCTAACATAGTTAACAGGCTGGTAGAGCCCTTTTCATTTGCTCCTCCTATAAAAGCATATCCTGGATAATTATGGAGTTCACTTTAAAGTCTGTCATGTTAATCAATGAACCCTTCGTTGTGACAGTTATTTATTGTCTTTTGTTTTAAAATGTAACCAGAAACCAAAACCCAACGCTCTCAGTAATTACTGCTGTTCGCCAATGTCGTACTTTGGGCCTGTTGGAGCACGTATGACAGACTTGCCGTGTTCAGTGTGACAGTTAGTCTGCACAGTGTTCCAATGTCATTCAGACGTCAAGATGACAGCCTAGCATGTGAGGAAACTAACCTATTCTTATGTGTCCTGGCTACAGTATTTATGCCCTGTCACTGTTTCGTTTGAGTTGAGTTTATATGTCTTTCTTTTTTTAACCACAGGGGCTGGATACAGACTCTAACGGAACCTTGGAATACTCAGGAAAACAAGGATAGTTTCAAACTGAACTAAGGGGATTCCCTTTGTGCAACTTTCAAGACAAGTCCCCAATGACTCAAACATGACCCATTGTGTAAAATGACCTGATACAATACAAGTCACAAAGTATCTGTTCCCTCCGTTATTTCAGCAAACATCTCTCTGCGGTGAAATTCAGCCGACCTGAAGAGTATTTGGATGACGTCTCTGTCTCAGGTTTTAGGGAAGTATATCGTTGTGGACCTGTTTGACTTGGACAGGGCGCAGACTGTTTTGAAAGTGTTATTTCAAAAAGGATGGATGTGCAATTGGACTTTGGTGAGGCTCCACATGTTGGTCTTTGAAAAGCCTGGCTACTGAGACCGGCTGCCACACACATGAAAGACCTTTTCCTGCTCTCCCTCTCTCTCTCTGTCTTTTCTTTCCTTTCTCCCTCGTTCTTTTCAAGAAGAGGGAATACTTGGACCCTGGCTCAAAGAGCTTCCCAGAGGGGATGGAGCCCAGCCTGACGTGGAGCTCAGTTTACCCCTCTGACTCCAGCAGAACCTGGCCTGGGACACAGCTCCTCCTTCCTCTGATTTAGTCTGAACTTGAGCTTTTCCCCTCCTTGCTAGTTAGTTAGGAGGATAAATACTAGATCTATAAAATAGTAGTTGTGGAGTCAGTGGTATCTACTGCAAATAGTTATCTACAGTAGTTAATGCATATGGAATCTCCTCACGACCACAATACATCTCTTATTTTATACCCTATACTCAGTGCTATAAAATAATCAGGGTATAGAAGGCTCCTGGTAGTGGGTAGCATAGGTGCAGGGCTGTAGATTCAATCAAGAGAGAGAGAAATACTTGATTTGTGCTCATAGCAACCATTGTGGATATAGAGGATGGCAACCATAACAGAGAAAACATGAATTCCGTATTCATTGGCTTGCTGAGGAGGATAGAATCTGCTGTGTTGGGTGCTGCATCCCAGAACCTCTTTGGTGGGTTGTAAACCATGACGTTGTGATTATACAGGGTCTGTCTATGAAGTCTGTGCACATAAAGCATTATAGGGTTTTCATTCCCCTCGCAACAGTATATACTAGAAGACATGAACAAAGACACATGCAGACCTACATCCAAGAGAAACATCTGCACCTCAACCAAATCCACAATGAAGCACCCAGAAAAGATTTGCTCTGACAGCAGTACATACTCTGGGGATGTTACAAGTATGATATTGTTTCCTGTTTCCTGTCCTTCCTGCTGTTTTCCCCTCTCCTCTCCAACAGATCCATCGCTTCTCCAGGATGAAGTCAACGGATGGAGAACTCTCTCGGTCCCTCTCTTTCTCTCTTTCTCTCTCTCTCTCTTTCTCTCTCTCTCTCTTTCTCTCTCTCTCTCTCTTTCTCTCTCTCTCTCTCTCTCTCTCTTCCTCTCTCTCTCTCTCTCTCTCTCTCTCTCTCTACCTCTCTCTCTCTCTCTCTCTCTCTCTCTCTCGCTCTCTCTCTCTCTCTCTTTCTCCAGACTTCTAAAGAGGAAGGGTAAGGCATAAAGATGTCAGTGCTAGTCAGAAGGAGCCCATTGGTTCAATGTCATTTAATTGAAATGATGTGGAAACTATGTTGATTCAACCAGTATGTGCCCAGTGGGAGTGCTCTTCAGATTGATACATCGCCTACATAAGAACGCCTGAAATAATTCAACCACCCAATAGACCGTGTGCTCCATCTCCAACTCTGTATCGGTTTGTCTTCCCTTATTAACATGAGACACATCCTGTCCCAACTGTCCTAATATGGTTACTACTCAGAACAGTGGACAGACAGACATATTTGCCCTCGTGTTGGGAATGAGAAGTGATGAACAGCAGCGATAAGACATATCCCGCGTACTTCAGATACACACATGGTTCCCCCTCCGGGCTCCAAATATTTATTATCAGAGGAGTTATTAGCGGCTACAAGGAATGCCTTGATTGCGGTATCTGTGTTGAGTTGAACTGTGTTCTAATACTAAGGTCAAGGGTGATCCTAGCAGTGTTGCTACACTCTTTGGGCTCGTACAGCTGACTGACACACGCTGCTTCCCAAATGACACTCTATTCCCCTATGGGCCCTGGTCAAAAGTAGTGCACTAGGGGAAGTGCACTAGGAAATAGGGAGCCATTTGGGATACATGCAACCTCCCACCTCCTAGGTGACCTCATCTTGTCCCTGGGGTCCCCGAGGGAGCCGAGCCCTCTCCACAGTCGCCTAAGATTCTGCCATGTCATGTAATTAGTATTTTGATAGTGTTCCTGCAAGGCCAGCAGTGTGAGTCTCTCTGACAGGCCAGACTGCAGTAAGAACACAGTGTATCAGAACCAACCCTGCTTCAGGAAACACAGGAGCAACGGTCAGTGACAGCATGCTGATGGATGACAACAATGTTTCAAGGAAAAGGGGGATGTGATGGGGAGCAATAGGGTGGGTGGGGGGAAGGAGAGTTCAGACCGTGGAATCCTTCCCAAACCTCTGTCCGGTCCGTCCAGATGGACAACTGGAATTACCTAAGAGCAGTGTTGCAGCCTGGCTTAACAGAGGGGAACTGCTGCTGGGCTGTCTGGGGGGAGTGGAGAGGGAGAAGTATCAATGTGTCACGCCCTGGCCTTAGTATTCTTTGTTTTCTTTATTATTTTAGTTAGGTCAGGGTGTGACATGGGGAATGTTTTTGTTTTGTTGGTTTTGGGTGTTTTTTTATGGTATAGGGGTTGTTGTATAGTATATGGGTTTGTGTGGAGTACAGGTGTCTAGTGTTGTCTATGTATGTTTAGTTGTCTAGGAGAGTCTATGGTTGCCTGAATGAGTTCCCAATTAGAGACAGCTGATTTCGGTTGTCTCTGATTGGGAGCCTTATTTAGGGTAGCCATAGGCTCTCATTGGTTGTGGGTAATTGTCTATGTAGAACGTTTGTAGCCTGTATGTATGTGCACAACGTTTGTAGCTTCACGGTCGTTTTGTTGTTTTGTTAGTTTGTATAGAGTTTTGTGTCGTGTTCATCTTCGTGGTGTTAATAAAAGATGGCTTATTTTCCAACTGCTGCATTTTGGTCCGTCAATCCGCCACACGATCGTGACAGAATTACCCACCATAGGACCAAGCGGCATGGAAGGCGGCAACAGGACCTACCTACACAGGATTTCTGGAGTTGGGAGGAGGAATTGGAAGGAGATGGACCTTGGGCTCAACCTGGAGAATATCGCCTCTCTCGTGAAGAGCTGGAGGCAGCGAAAGCCGAGAGGAGGCGATATGAGGAGGCAGCACGGAGACAAGGCTGGAAACCCGTGAGTACAACCCAAAAATTTCTTGGGGGGGGCCTTAAAGGGAGTGTGGCGAAGTCAGGTAGGAAACCTGCGCCTACTCCCTGTACTTACCGTGGAGAGCGGGAGTACGGGCAGACACCGTGTTACGCAGTAGAGCGCACGGTGTCTCCTGTACGTGTGCATAGCCCGGTTCGGTACATTTCAGCTCCACGTATCGGCCGGGCTAGACTGAGCGTTGAGCCGTATGTCATGAAGCCGGCCCAACGTATCTGGTCACCAGTGCGTCTCCTCGGGCCGGCGTACATGGCACCAGCCTTACGCATGGTGTCCCCGGTTCGCCTACATAGGCCGGTGCGGGTTATTCCACCTCCCCGCACTGGTCAGGCGACGGGGAGCATAGAACCAGGTAAGGTTGGGCAGGCTCGGCGTTCAAGGGAGCCAGTACGCCTGCACGGTCCGGTATTTCCGGCGCCACCTCCCCGCCCCAACCCAGTACCACCAGTGCCTCCTCCACGCACTAGCTATATGGTGCGTGTCTCCAGCCCTTTACCACCAGTGTCTAAACCACGCACCAAGCCTCCTGTGTGTCCCCAGAGTCCTGTGCGTCCTGTTGCTGCTCCCCGCACTAGCCCTGAGATGCGTGTCCCCAGCCCGGTGCCACCAGTCCCGGCACCACGCACCAGGCCTACAGTGCGCCTCAGCCGGCAGGAGTCTGCCGTCTGCACAGCAATGACTGAACTGCCCGTCTCCCCAGCGCCATCTGAGCCATCCGTCTCCCCAGCGCCATCTGAGCCATCCGTCTCCCCAGCGCCATCTGAGCCATCCGTCTGCAATGAGCCTGCAAAGCCGCCCGTCTGCCATGAGCCTGCAAAGCCGTCCGCCAGACAGGAGCCGCTAGAGCCGCCAGCCAGACAGGAGCCGCTAGAGCCGTCCGTCAGACAGGATCTGCCAGAGCCGCCAACCAGACAGGATCTGCCAGAGCCGCCAACCAGACAGGATCTGCCAGAGCCGCCAACCAGACAGGAGCAGCCAGATCAGTCAGCCAGCCATGAGCAGCCAGATCCGTCAGCCAGCCATGAGCAGCCAGATCCGTCAGCCAGCCATGAGCAGCCAGATCCGTCAGCCAGCCATGAGCAGCCAGATCCGTCAGCCAGCCATGAGCAGCCAGATCCGTCAGCCAGCCATGAGCAGCCAGATCCGTCAGCTAGCCATGAGCAGCCAGATCCGTCAGCTAGCCATGAGCAGCCAGATCCGTCAGCTAGCCATGAGCAGCCAGATCCGTCAGCTAGCCATGAGCAGCCAGATCCGTCAGCTAGCCATGAGCAGCCAGATCCGTCAGCTAGCCATGAGCAGCCAGATCCGTCAGCTAGCCATGAGCAGCCAGATCCGTCAGCTAGCCATGAGCAGCCAGATCCGTCAGCTAGCCATGAGCAGCCAGATCCGTCAGCTAGCCATGAGCAGCCAGATCAGTCAGCCAGCCATGAGCAGCCAGATCCGTCAGCCAGCCATGAGCAGCCAGATCCGTCAGCCAGCCATGAGCAGCCAGATCCGTCAGCCAGCCATGAGCAGCCAGATCCGTCAGCCAGCCATGAGCAGCCAGATCCGTCAGCTAGCCATGAGCAGCCAGATCCGTCAGCCAGCCATGAGCAGCCAGATCCGTCAGCCAGCCATGAGCAGCCAGATCCGTCAGCTAGCCATGAGCAGCCAGATCCGTCAGCCAGCCATGAGCAGCCAGATCCGTCAGCTAGCCATGAGCAGCCAGATCCGTCAGCTAGCCATGAGCAGCCAGATCCGTCAGCTAGCCATGAGCAGCCAGATCCGTCAGCTAGCCATGAGCAGCCAGATCCGTCAGCTAGCCATGAGCAGCCAGATCAGTCAGCCAGCCATGAGCAGCCAGATTCGTCAGCCAGCCATGAGCAGCCAGATCAGTTAGCCAGCCATGAGCAGCCAGATCCGTTAGCCAGCCATGAGCAGCCAGATCTGTCAGCCAGCCATGGGCCGTCCCTCAGTCCGGAGCTGCAGTCCCTCAGTCCGGAGCTGCAGTCCCTCAGTCCGGAGCTGCCATTCCTCAGTCCGGAGCTGCCCCTTACCCTGGAGCTGCCCCTTACCCTGGTGCTGCCCCTTACCCTGGTGCTGCCCCTTACCCTGGTGCTGCCCCTTACCCTGGTACTGCCCCTTACCCTGGTACTGCCCCTGATCCTGGTACTGCCCCTTACCCTGGTACTGGCCCTTAGTCCGGAGCTGTCCCTTAGTCCGGAACTGCCCCTTAATGCAATGGGGTTAATGTGGAGAGGGGTCATTTTGAAGAAGCTAAGGAGGTGGTTAGGTACTGTGGTGACGTGGGGACCGCGACCAGAGCCGGAGCCGCCACCGTGGATGGAAGCCCACCCAGACCCTCCCCTAGACTGTGGATGGTGCGCCCGGAGTTCGCGCCTCAAGGGGGGGGTTATGTCACGCCCTGGCCTTAGTATTCTTTGTTTTCTTTATTATTTTAGTTAGGTCAGGGTGTGACATGGGGAATGTTTTTGTTTTGTTGGTTTTGGGTGTTTTTTATGGTATAGGGGTTGTTGTATAGTATATGGGTTTGTGTGGAGTACAGGTGTCTAGTGTTGTCTATGTATGTTTAGTTGTCTAGGAGAGTCTATGGTTGCCTGAATGAGTTCCCAATTAGAGACAGCTGATTTCGGTTGTCTCTGATTGGGAGCCTTATTTAGGGTAGCCATAGGCTCTCATTGGTTGTGGGTAATTGTCTATGTAGAACGTTTGTGGCCTGTATGTATGTGCACAACGTTTGTAGCTTCACGGTCGTTTTGTTGTTTTGTTAGTTTGTATAGAGTTTTGTGTCGTGTTCATCTTCGTGGTGTTAATAAAAGAAGATGGCTTATTTTCCAACTGCTGCATTTTGGTCCGTCAATCCGCCACACGATCGTGACACAATGAACCATCGTTTTTTATTGTTTGATTTGCAAAAGTCCAGCAATCCCTTCTACTCCCTTCAGGTGTGTAAATCCTATTCAGCCCTCAAGCTGCAAAAACTATTTTGACAGACCCTTTCAACGTTGCAGTCCTGCAATCCTACCGTTTCTCAACTGACAACTGCAACGGATAGACCACAGAGCAACCGTTTGACCTGAATTCACAGAATCTTTTTTTGCAATCACATTCCTAATGCTCTGAGTGATGCAAGTCGGTCTCCCTAGCCGAAGACATCAACACGGATGTTCTTCTCAGCAAAGCCTAAATGAGAAGAAAGATGGCCGCCCTGGGTGTTCCTGAAAGTCCCATTGAGCAAAACTGTGTGTTACACTCAAGAACATCTGCAAATCATACTGCACTGTTATTGCTTTTTCTGAACACAAATGTACGTTTGTTTGTGATTCACATGTATAGTTGCATACATTGGCTGTCAATGTCTGTCATCTACCGATCAGATCATGTTGAAATTGTCTTTTATTATATACGTACTTGAAAACCCACCGTAAAGAAGAGGGGTGCATGGCAACTGTTAGGGTCCAATAACATAAATACACTACCTTACGGTTAGACAAAGGACAATGCATGATTGGAGTAAAAATGTTGCCCTGTATGAAGGTGTCTGCCTGATGATGACATGATCATCAACTATGCAAATATAAGTTTATGTCTACAGCTCTTCAAAAGGAGAACATCGCGCTCTCCCAGAAGTTTGGTTGTTGTGTACAATCTGTGCAGATAAGCAAAAAGGATGTTGCTTAAACTTAACATTAAAAATGTATGTATCTTTTTTCACTGCATCGGGGATAGCGTACACAGATGTTTCAGCTTTGCAGCCTTTTGCAGTGTGTTGGTACCTATCTTTCATTCAAAATAGCTCTGAAAAAGGCCTCAACAAACCTACAACTGAGAGAGACCCTCTAGAGAAGTGTAGGAAGAAACCTCACAGGGAGAGAGAGATGTACAGACTCAGTGAGCATAGCCTTGCTATTGAGAAAGCTCTCAAGAGAAGACAGGCTATGTGCACACTGCCCACAAAATGAGGTGGAAGCTGATCTGCACTTCATAACCTCCTGCCCAATGTATGACCATATTAGAGACACATATTTCCCTTAGATTACACAGATCCACAAAGAATTTGAAAACAAACCCAATTTTGATAAACTCCCATATCTATTGGGTGAAATACCACAGTGTGCGATCACAGCAGCAAGATTTGTGACCTGTTGCCACAAGAAAAGGGCAACTAGTGAAGAACAAACACCATTGTAAATACAACCCATATTTATGTTTATTTATTTTCCCTTTTGTACTTTAACTATTTGCACATCGTTACAACACTGTATATAGACATAATATTACATTTGAAATGTCTTCGTTCTTTTGGAACTTCTGTGAGTGTAATGTTTACTGTTAATTTTTATTGTTTATTTCACTTTTGTTTATTATCTACTTTACTTGCTTTGGCAATGTAAACATATGTTTCCCATGCCAATAAAGCCCTTAAAATTGAAATTGAATTGAGAGAGAGTAGTACTCTTGAGGCAGTCCTTTAGAGTGTTGTTGGAAGTGTGCACTAGGACTTTAACACAGGTTATATTGGAGGAAAGTCCTTCAGAGTGCTGTTGGAAGTGTGCACTAGGACTTTAACACAGGTTATATTGGAGGCCAGCCCTTCAGAGTGCTGTTGAAAGTGTGCACTTGGACTTTGAGACAGGTTATATTGGAGGCCAGTCCTTCAGAGGGCTGTTGGAAGTGTGCACTAGGACTTTAACACAGGTTATATTGGAGGCCAGTTCTTCAGAGTGCTGTTGGAAGTGTGCACTAGGACTTTGAGACAGGTTATATTGGAGGCCAGTCCTTCAGAGGGCTGTTGGAAGTGTGCACTAGGACTTTAACACAGGTTATATTGGAGGCCAGTCCTTCAGAGGGCTGTTGGAAGTGTGCACTAGGACTTTAACACAGGTTATATTGGAGGCCAGTTCTTCAGAGTGCTGTTGGAAGTGTGCACTAGGACTTTAACACAGGTTATATTGGAGGCCAGCCCTTCAGAGTGCTGTTGGAAGTGTGCACTAGGACTTTAACACAGGTTATATTGGAGGCCAGTCCTTCAGAGGGCTGTTGGAAGTGTGCACTAGGACTTTAACACAGGTTATATTGGAGGCCAGCCCTTCAGAGTGCTGTTGAAAGTGTGCACTAGGACTTTAACACAGGTTATATTGGAGGCCAGTCCTTCAGAGGGCTGTTGGAAGTGTGCACTAGGACTTTAACACAGGTTATATTGGAGGCCAGTTCTTCAGAGTGCTGTTGGAAGTGTGCACTAGGACTTTAACACAGGTTATATTGGAGGCCAGTTCTTCAGAGTGCTGTTGAAAGTGTGCACTAGGACTTTAACACAGGTTATATTGGAGGCCAGTCCTTCAGAGGGCTGTTGGAAGTGTGCACTAGGACTTTAACACAGGTTATATTGGAGGCCAGTTCTTCAGAGTGCTGTTGGAAGTGTGCACTAGGACTTTAACACAGGTTATATTGGAGGCCAGTTCTTCAGAGTGCTGTTGAAAGTGTGCACTAGGACTTTGAGACAGGTTATATTGGAGGCCAGTCCTTCAGAGGGCTGTTGGAAGTGTGCACTAGGACTTTAACACAGGTTATATTGGAGGCCAGTTCTTCAGAGTGCTGTTGGAAGTGTGCACTAGGACTTTAACACAGGTTATATTGGAGGCCAGTCCTTCAGAGTGCTGTTGGAAGTGTGCAGCTGCAGCGTTGCTCTTTGTTTGTGTTCCCTGGCGGGCCGTGCCGTTGCTACTCCCATAATTACATTGGTCTTACAGGACATCAATGGGCTGTAAAGCCTGGCACTGTTTAGGGAGTGGCCCTTGGCTTGGTTCTAGTTCGGCCCCCAGGGGCCAAGCCATGGAGATTCCAACCAAGTTGTTTGATTTAGGAGGTGAAACGTCAGAACATTTATCCTAGGCTGCGTCCCAAATTTCACCAAATTCCCTATGAAGTGCACTACTTCAAATTAGTGCATTATGAATGAAATAAGGTGCAATTTGATACTCGGGCCCTAACTTGAAATGGTATCAAACCCTGGTTGTCAACACCTGCCTTCCAATGGCAGTACTGTACTTATGTGTTAACCAAACAGCTGCTTCCAGTCTATGGACGACAGTTGACTTTCCAAGTCTCAGACGATAGGTAACTCATCACATGAGGTAGTAGCTATACTGTAAATGCACATCCTCTGGTACAGAAACCAACTAAATGAAGCACTGGCAAAAACAAACAACGAAGATGAAAGAGGATTTACAGTAGAAAGCGAGAGTTCTGAGTTTGTTTTCAGAGCGTGAGGTTTTCCATGTTGATTTAGGAGACGTTGAACGGTAGGGCGACTAAAACCAACATTTAGACACGAGGTCTGAGGAGGGAAAGGAGAGGAGGAGAGTTGGGCTCAGTGGGATGAGAAGTCTTTGTTGCCGTTTCTGAGAGGCCAGATGTTTTGGCCACAGCAAATTTCAAGAAAGGAAGACAGGGTTTGCCTCTCCACCAGGGAGAGAAGAGGATAGATTCCTGTGTGATGTGTGAGGTGGAAGGACACAGACAGGCCAGACAATTACACAAAGGTGAAAAACGTGTGTGTGTATGGGTGTTTTGGCTTCCACACTAGGACTGGAGGGCCCTGTTGATGGACGTGTACTGTAAGTAGTAAAGCTTAGGCATTAACTCCGAAATCTTAAGGTTAGGCATTAACTCTGAATGGTTAAGGTAAGGGTTAAGGTTTGGGATAGCAAAAGCCAAACTCAAACCTACTTGAAGGCAACAGTGTTCACTGTTGCCCCTAGTTGCCGAGTCCCACGTCATCTCCCGACGTCCTCAGACATGGATGGACGTCACATACTGACTTTGTTGGAGGTACCCCTCATTAAACCAAATATTTTTCGACAAAAAAATGATGTGTGTGATGGGAGCAAATGACTGGTTAGATATGGACACTGGCTGCTAACGGTCATCCTTTCCAAACTTGTAAATTCACCACCTTGATATACAAATTTCATACACAAATCCGTATCTTGCACCACACCCAAATTATCTGAAGAACCTCTACTCAATCCTTCCTCTTTATTTAACTAGGCAAGTCAGTTATTAAGAACACATTCTTATTTTCAATGACAGCAGGTTAACTGCTTTGTTCAGGGGCAGAATAACACATTTTTACCTTCTCAGCTCAGGGATTTGATCTTGCAACCTTGTTGTTACTAGTCCAACGCTCTAACCACTAGTCTTGAAGTGGTGACTCTATCTCTCTGGGTCTCTCTCATGGGCCTGGATCTGGTATACAGTCAGGGCACCATTACTGCCAGTTCACTATTTGCTTTGGATACTACTGCTATCGAGTATCTCCCACAAAAGGCTAGTATTTCTTGGTAATTAATAGCAGCCACTGTTGTATATGTCTCCAGAGGATGCCCTGGCTTTAACGGAGAAAGGATGAGGATGCAGGCTTCTTTACTCTTTTTAAATGTATCATTTTTACATTAGACACTTTATTTAGACAGTTGGAAACAGAGGGGGAAACAATAAGGGGGGTGCAGGGATTGAACCGGGAGCCCTAACCCTAGATCACGGGCTCTGCACCAGAATACTTTGAAATTGTATTGTACGATACAGTACTGATAGACATTTTGGAACATTTGGCTACTTTAGTCCGGTTAGCGTTTGCCCAATCGAGAGCGCATTTAAAAAATAATTTAACCCCTTTTTCTCTCCAATTGGTAGTTCCAATCTTGTCCCATTGCTGCAACTCCCATATGGACACGGGAAGAGGCGAAGGTCGAGAGCCATGCATCCACCGAAACACGACCCTGCCAAGTCGCACCGCTTCTTGACACACTGCTCACTTAATCCTGAAGCCAGCCGCACCAATGTTTTGGCGGAAACATCGTACAACTGGTGACCGAAGTCAGCATGCATGCACTTTTCCCGCCACAAGGAGTCACTAGAGTGCAATGGGACAAGGACATCCTGACTGGCCAAACCCTCCCCTAACCCAGACAACACTGGGCCAATTGTGCACCGCCTCATGGTTCTCCCGGTCACGGCCAGATGCGACACAACCTGGGATCGAACCCAGGTCAGTAGTGACGCCTCTATCACGGCGATGCAGTCCCTAAGACCTCTGCACCACTCAGGAGGCTCCAGGCCTAGCTAGTGATATGGCATGTGACCACTGACCAGACCAACCCTCCTTTCCTTCCTAAATTAGTAAATACAGTTTAAAGTCACCACTTCAATGCTCTACGTTCTCTACTCTGTGACAGCCCTCCCTTTGTAGTAACACGAAAGAAGTGATTATCCATAGTATTATGACTGTCTGTCCAGTGTGTGTGTGTGTGTGTGTGTGTGTGTGTGTGTGTGTGTGTGTGTGTGTGTGTGTGTGTGTGTGTGTGTGTGTGTGTGTGTGTGTGTGTGTGTGTGTGTGTGTGACTAGGTTCTAACCCATAGTCACACTGGCACAGCCTGGCACAGAACACTTGGTAAAGCCCTCCTGGGAGAAAAGACAGTTGGAGGGCTGAAGTTAAATGGAAATCCCAGGTAATAGGAACTGACATTCATGTTGGGTCAGGGGTTCATGGGAAGCATTAAGAAGTAGCACATACAGTATTCCACTCAATAAGAGCTGCATTCATGGAGCACATATTTGTTCAGAACCAAGTTAAGGTGTTTGCCAGCTCGCTGGGAGAAAATTGCCTGAATATCACCATAGAAACACAAAAATGTGGTATCGCAACAGCAACATAACAGAAGTTGGAGTTAAGGACATCATTGATGACTGCAGAGAGTGAAATAACAGTAGACAGACAAGGTAGAGGCTGGCAGGCTGCACACTGTGAGGTCATTTTGTCCATAAACCAAGTAACTGGTTCACCACTCAACAAAGGAATGTCCAGTTGCAATGCAATTCATATCGCCTTCAAGAAGGAGCTGTAGCAGTAGCCTACATCAATATCTCTACTGTGCAGAACAAACTATGTGAGAGAGGAGTGATATGCCAAATGAGGAAACCTTTTATGTCCTTCATGACAGATGGGCTTCCTCCTGCCAGCTGGAAGGTCATACCAGGATGGTACAGTACTGTAGGTATACACTGTAGTGTGGAGAGATGATGAATTCATCCATAGACATGTTTAAAACATCCTCATCCTGCCACTGTGATTGAAGGGACTGTGTTTGAGTCAAACTGAGGGAAGCAGGTAATACTAATTACAGGCAGTCCAAAAACACAACATGACAGGCTCCTCTGGCAGACGGTAGGAGAGGAGAGGTGATCTTTGTTATGGTGGCCTATTCACAACACAACACTGACTCAGCAACAGCTGATAAGAGCCTCCTGTCTTCAGGTCATCATCATGTCTGTCTACCTGTACAATGTGTGTGTGCGTGTGTATGTGTGTGCGTGTGTAGGTGTGTGTAGGTGTGTGTGTATAGGTGTGTGTGTGTGTGTGTGTGTGTGTGTGTGTGTGTGTGTGTGTGTGTGTGTGTGTGTGTGTGTGTGTGTGTGTGTGTGTGTGTGTGTGTGTGTGTGTGTGTGTGTGTGTGTGTAGTTGCAGAATGTCCGATGTGACACTAGCGTATCTATCCAATCTCCTTCCTGTGTCTAAACTTGCAGAATCGGTCAGATACAGATCTGCCACATCAGTGGAATATTCTCCTCTCGTCGCTCACTTTTCTCCTGTTTTGTTTCTCTGTTTTCTCACTATGTACTTTCTCACAGCCAAGATAGAGAACTTTCAAGGTCACTGGCAGAGTAGGAGCTCTTAAAACGCTGAGATTTTGGCGACTGGCTCATTTGACATTGTTTGTACTGTTTGGAGGTTGTTAAATCTTCACATCCGGTATCCTTGACAGTTTGCTGACACTTTTCAACATCAACCGAGGTCAGGTATTCCCTTGAGCGGAACCTTCCAGCCCACCAACACCATGCAGAGGTCAATGTCACCAGCAGAGGTCACTCTAATGATGGTGAGGTGTGTGTGTGTGTGTGTGTGTGTGTGTGTGTGTGTGTGTGTGTGTGTGTGTGTGTGTGTGTGTGTGTGTGTGTGTGTGTGTGTGTGTGTGTGTGTGTGTGTGTGTGTGTGTGTGTGTGTGTATATATAGATGATTCTGGTGGGAGGACCTATAGCAGGACGGGCTCATTGTTAAGACTAATAGTATAGATGGAACGGTTTCAAACAAATCAAACACATGGAAACCACATGTTTGACTCCGTTCCATGGAGCCCATTGCAGCCATGACAATGAGCCTGTCCTCTTGTAGCTCCTCCCACCAGCCTCGTCTGGCGTACGTCCATTAGAAGGAGAAACAACAGGTCCTTGGATAAGACATTATCTCATGGATAAGACATTATCTATTGGATAAGACTTTATCTCATGGATAAGAAGTTATCTCTTGGAAAAGACTTTATCTCATGGATAAGACTTTATCTCATGGATAAGACATTATCTCATGGATAAGAAGTTATCTCTTGGATAAGACTTTATCTCATGGATACGACATTATCTCATGGATAAGAAGTTATCTCATGGATAAGACATTATCTTATGGATAAGACAGTCTGTTGTACCATTGAATGATATTGGTATCAGTGAAACAGTAAACAGTCAACACACTATTATTTCTCCATAGTTCAATAGGTGATACCAGGACACGGTGTTGCATCTGTACACATCCCCCCTTTAATCACATACTTTTGGTTCCAGGCACATTCTTTCTGATGACAGAGGCCACATGTCCTGAAGGAATGTGATTCACCCTCAACATGATATATTACCCTGCAGTCAAATACCACTAAATAAGTAGTGTTACTTTATGAGATTTCTCCTCTGACATATTTATCCTTTTGATTAAAGGGTGATTAAAGGGTGCAACCTGGTATACAATGGTTGCTTGTTTAACACATTTGATAGTATATGATTCAATGGTTATGTGTAAACCAAGAAGTTACACGTGGTTTCATCAAGACAGGGTCAAACGTATCCAGAATAGGTTCATTCAATTTGTATTGCAACATCTTAGACTTTCAGTTATGCAAACAGATTATTGTCAAAATGTGAAGCCCCTGGCTATACCTAGTTGGAACCAGTGCCACCAACCAGTAACCAGTGAGGATGGTGTAGGGGAGGGCTGAGAGAGACAGTAACCAGTGAGGATGACGTGGAGGAGGGTTGAGAGAGACAGTAACAAGGGAGTATGGTGTAGGGGAGGGTTGAGAGAGACAGGAAACCAGTGAGGATGGTGTAGGGGAGGGTTGAGAGAGACAGTAACCAGTGAGGATGGTGTGGAGGAGGGTTGAGAGAGACAGTAACCAGTGAGGATGGTGTGGGGGGGGGCTTGAGAGAGACAGTAACCAGGGAGGATGGCGTGGAGGAGGGTTGAGAGAGACAGTAAAAAGGGAGGATGGCGTGGACGAGGGTTGAGAGAGACAGTAACCAGTGAGGATGGTGTGGGGAGGGTTGAGAGAGACAGTAACCAGTGAGGATGGCGTGGAGGAGGGTTGAGAGAGACAGTAACCAGGGAGGATGGCGTGGAGGAGGGTTGAGAGAGACAGTAACCAGTGAGGATGGCATGGAGGAGGGTTGAGAGAGACAGTAACCAGTGAGGATGGCGTGGAGGAGGGTTGAGAAAGACAGTAACCAGGGAGGATGGCGTGGAGGAGGGTTGAGAGAGACAGTAACCAGGGAGGATGGCGTGGAGGAGGGTTGAGAGAGATAGTAACCAGGGAGGATGGTGTAGGGGAGGGTTGAGAGAGACAGTAACCAGTGAGGATGATGTGGATGAGGGTTGAGAGAGACAGTAACCAGGGAGGATGGCGTGGAGGAGGGTTGAGAGAGACAGTAACCAGGGAGGATGGCTTGGAGGATGGTTGAGAGAGATAGTAACCAGTGAGGATGGCGTGGAGGAGGTTTGAGAGAGACAGTAACCAGGGAGGATGGTGTGGAGGAGGGTTGAGAGAGACAGTAACCAGTGAGGATGGTGTAGGGGAGGGTTGAGAGAGACAGTAACCAGTGAGGATGGCGTGGAGGAGGGTTGAGAGAGACAGTAACCAGGGAGGATGGCGTGGAGAAGGGTTGAGAGAGACAGTAACCAGTGAGGATGGTGTGGGGAGGGTTGAGAGAGACAGTAACCAGTGAGGATGGCGTGGAGGAGGGTTGAGAGAGACAGTAACCAGGGAGGATGGCGTGGAGGAGGGTTGAGAGAGACAGTAACCAGGGAGGATGGCGTGGAGGAGTGTTGAGAGAGACAGTAACCAGTAAGGATGGTGTGGGGAGGGTTGAGAGAGACAGTAACCAGGGAGGATGGGGTGGAGGAGGGTTGAGAGAGACAGTAACCAGTGAGGATGGTGTAGGGGAGGGTTGAGAGAGACAGTAACCAGGGAGGATGGCGTGGAGGAGGGTTGAGAAAGACAGTAACCAGTGAGGATGGTGTGGGGAGGGTTGAGAGAGACAGTAACCAGTGAGGATGGCGTGGAGGAGGGTTGAGAGAGACAGTAACCAGGGAGGATGGCGTGGAGGAGGGTTGAGAGAGACAGTAACCAGTGAGGATGGCATGGAGGAGGGTTGAGAGAGACAGTAACCAGTGAGGATGGCGTGGAGGAGGGTTGAGAGAGACAGTAACCAGGGAGGATGGCGTGGAGGAGGGTTGAGAGAGACAGTAACCAGGGAGGATGGCGTGGAGGAGGGTTGAGAGAGACAGTAACCAGGGAGGATGGCGTGGAGGATGGTTGAGAGAGACAGTAACCAGTGAGGATGGCGTGGAGGAGGTTTGAGAGAGACAGTAACCAGGGAGGATGGTTTGGAGGAGGGTTGAGAGAGACAGTAACCAGGGAGGATGGCGTGGAGGAGGGTTGAGAGAGACAGTAACCAGGGAGGATGGCGTGGAGGATGGTTGAGAGAGACAGTAACCAGGGAGGATGGCGTGGAGGAGGGTTGAGAGAGACAGTAACCAGGGAGGATGTTATGGAGGAGGGTTGAGAGAGACAGTAACCAGGGAGGATGGTGTGGAGGAGGGTTGAGAGAGACAGTAACCAGGGAGGATGGCGTGGAGGAGGGTTGAGAGAGACAGTAACCAGGAAGGATGGTGTGGGGGAGGGTTGAGAGAGACAGTAACCAGTGAGGATGGTGTAGGGGAGGGTTGAGAGAGACAGTAACCAGGGAGGATGGCGTGGAGGAGGGTTGAGAGAGACAGTAACCAGGGAGGATGGCGTGGAGGAGGGTTGAGAGAGACAGTAACCAGGGAGGATGGTGTGGGGGAGGGTTGAGAGAGACAGTAACCAGTGAGGATGGCGTGGGGGAAGGTTGAGAGAGACAGTAACCAGGGAGGATGGCGTGGAGGAGGGTTGAGAGAGACAGTAACCAGGGAGGATGGCGTGGAGGAGGGTTGAGAGAGACATTAACCAGGGAGGATGGTGTAGGGGAGGGTTGAGAGAGACAGTAACCAGTGAGGACGGTGTGGAGGAGGGTTGAGAGAGACAGTAACCAGTGAGGATGGTGTAGGGAAGGGTTGAGAGAGACAGTAACCAGTGAGGATGGTGTGGAGGAGGGTCGAGAGAGACAGTAACCAGGGAGGATGGCGTGGAGGAGGGTTGAGAGAGACAGTAACCAGTGAGGATGGTGTGGGGAGGGTTGAGAGAGACAGTAACCAGGGAGGATGGTGTGGAGGAGGATTGAGAGAGACAGTAACCAGTGAGGATGGTGTAGGGGAGGGTTGAGAGAGACAGTAACCAGTGAGGATGGTGTAGGGGAGGGTTGAGAGAGACAGTAACCAGGGAGGATGGCGTGGAGGAGAGTTGAGAGAGATAGTAACCAGGGAGGATGGTGTAGGGGAGGGTTGAGAGAGACAGTAACCAGTGAGGATGAGTTGGAGGAGGATTGAGAAAGACAGTAACCAGGGAGGATGGCGTGGAGGAGGGTTGAGAGAGACAGTAACCAGGGAGGATGGCGTGGAGGAGGGTTGAGAGAGACAGTAACCAGGGAGGATGGCGTGGAGGATGGTTGAGAGAGACAGTAACCAGGGAGGATGGCGTGGAGGAGGGTTGAGAGAGACAGTAACCAGGGAGGATGTTATGGAGGAGGGTTGAGAGAGACAGTAACCAGGGAGGATGGTGTGGAGGAGGGTTGAGAGAGACAGTAACCAGGGAGGATGGCGTGGAGGAGGGTTGAGAGAGACAGTAACCAGGAAGGATGGTGTGGGGGAGGGTTGAGAGAGACAGTAACCAGTGAGGATGGTGTAGGGGAGGGTTGAGAGAGACAGTAACCAGGGAGGATGGCGTGGAGGAGGGTTGAGAGAGACAGTAACCAGGGAGGATGGCGTGGAGGAGGGTTGAGAGAGACAGTAACCAGGGAGGATGGTGTGGGGGAGGGTTGAGAGAGACAGTAACCAGTGAGGATGGCGTGGGGGAGGGTTGAGAGAGACAGTAACCAGGGAGGATGGCGTGGAGGAGGGTTGAGAGAGACAGTAACCAGGGAGGATGGCGTGGAGGAGGGTTGAGAGAGACAGTAACCAGGGAAGATGGTGTAGGGGAGGGTTGAGAGAGACAGTAACCAGTGAGGATGGTGTGGAGGAGGGTTGAGAGAGACAATAACCAGTGAGGATGGTGTAGGGGAGGGTTGAGAGAGACAGTAACCAGTGAGGATGGTGTGGAGGAGGGTCGAGAGAGACAGTAACCAGGGAGGATGGCGTGGAGGAGGGTTGAGAGAGACAGTAACCAGTGAGGATGGTGTGGGGAGGGTTGAGAGAGACAGTTACCAGGGAGGATGGTGTGGAGGAGGATTGAGAGAGACAGTAACCAGTGAGGATGGTGTAGGGGAGGGTTGAGATAGACAGTAACCAGTGAGGATGGCGTGGAGGAGGGTTGAGAGAGACAGTAACCAGGGAGGATGGCGTGGAGAAGGGTTGAGAGAGACAGTAACCAGGGAGGATGGTGTGGAGGAGGGTTGAGAGAGACAGTAACCAGTGAGGATGGTGTAGGGGAGGATTGAGAGAGACAGTAACCAGTGAGGATGGCATGGAGGAGGGTTGAGAGAGACAGTAACCAGGGAGGATGGCGTGGAGGAGGGTTGAGAGAGACAGTAACCAGGGAGGATGGCGTGGAGGAGTGTTGAGAGAGACAGTAACCAGTGAGGATGGTGTGGGGAGGGTTGAGAGAGACAGTAACCAGGGAGGATGGTGTGGAGGAGGGTTGAGAGAGACAGTAACCAGTGAGGATGGTGTAGGGGAGGGTTGAGAGAGACAGTAACCAGGGAGGATGGCGTGGAGGAGGGTTGAGAGAGACAGTACCCAGGGAGGATGGCGTGGAGGAGGTTTGAGAGAGACAGTAACCAGTGAGGATGGTGTGGGGAGGGTTGAGAGAGACAGTAACCAGTGAGGATGGCGTGGAGGAAGGTTGAGAGAGACAGTAACCAGGGAGGATGGCGTGGAGGAGGGTTGAGAGAGACAGTAACCAGGGAGGATGGCGTGGAGGATGGTTGAGAGAGACAGTAACCAGTGAGGATGGCGTGGAGGAGGTTTGAGAGAGACAGTAACCAGGGAGGATGGTTTGGAGGAGGGTTGAGAGAGACAGAAACCAGGGAGGATGGCGTGGAGGAGGGTTGAGAGAGACAGTAACCAGGGAGGATGGTGTGGAGGATGGTTGAGAGAGACAGTAACCAGTGAGGATGGTGTGGGGGGGGCTTGAGAGAGACAGTAACCAGGGAGGATGGCGTGGAGGAGGGTTGAGAGAGACAGTAACCAGTGAGGATGGCGTGGAGGAGGGTTGAGAGAGACAGTAACCAGTGAGGATGGTGTGGGGAGGGTTGAGAGAGACAGTAACCAGTGAGGATGGCGTGGAGGAGGGTTGAGAGAGACAGTAACCAGGGAGGATGGCGTGGAGGAGGGTTGAGAGAGACAGTAACCAGTGAGGATGGCATGGAGGAGGGTTGAGAGAGACAGTAACCAGTGAGGATGGCGTGGAGGAGGGTTGAGAGAGACAGTAACCAGGGAGGATGGCGTGGAGGAGGGTTGAGAGAGACAGTAACCAGGGAGGATGGCGTGGAGGAGGGTTGAGAGAGATAGTAACCAGGGAGGATGGTGTAGGGGGGTTGAGAGAGACAGTAACCAGTGAGGATGAGTTGGAGGAGGATTGAGAAAGACAGTAACCAGGGAGGATGGCGTGGAGGAGGGTTGAGAGAGACAGTAACCAGTGAGGATGGCGTGGAGGAGGGTTGAGAGAGACAGTAACCAGGGAGGATGGCGTGGAGGAGGGTTGAGAGAGATAGTAACCAGGTAGGATGGTGTTGGGGGAGGGTTGAGAGAGACAGTAACCAGGGAGGATGATGTGGATGAGAGGTGAGAGAGACAGTAACCAGGGAGGATGGCGTGGAGGAGGTTTGAGAGAGACAGTAACCAGGGAGGATGGCGTGGAGGAGGATTGAGAAAGACAGTAACCAGGGAGGATGGCGTGGAGGAGGGTTGAGAGAGACAGTAACCAGTGAGGATGGCGTGGAGGAGGGTTGAGAGAGACAGTAACCAGGGAGGATGGCGTGGAGGAGGGTTGAGAGAGATAGTAACCAGGGAGGATGGTGTTGGGGGAGGGTTGAGAGAGACAGTAACCAGGGAGGATGATGTGGATGAGGGTTGAGAGAGACAGTAACCAGGGAGGATGGCGTGGAGGAGGGTTGAGAGAGACAGTAACCAGGGAGGATGGCGTGGAGGAGGGTTGAGAGAGACAGTAAACAGGGAGCATGGTGTGGGGGAGGGTTGAGAGAGACAGGAACCAGTGAGGATGGCGTGGGGGAGGGTTGAGAGAGACAGTAACCAGGGAGGATGGTGTGGAGGAGGGTTGAGAGAGACAGTAACCAGGGAGGATGGCGTGGAGGAGGGTTGAGAGAGACAGTAACCAGGGAGGATGGTTTGGAGGATGGTTGAGAGAGACAGTAACCAGTGAGGATGGTGTGGGGAGGGTTGAGAGAGACAGTAACCAGTGAGGATGGCGTGGAGGAAGGTTGAGAGAGACAGTAACCAGGGAGGATGGCATGGAGGAGGGTTGAGAGAGACAGTAACCAGGGAGGATGGCGTGGAGGATGGTTGAGAGAGACAGTAACCAGTGAGGATGGCGTGGAGGAGGTTTGAGAGAGACAGTAACCAGGGAGGATGGTTTGGAGGAGGGTTGAGAGAGACAGAAACCAGGGAGGATGGCGTGGAGGAGGGTTGAGAGAGACAGTAACCAGGGAGGATGGCGTGGAGGATGGTTTAGAGAGACAGTAACCAGGGAGGATGGTTTGGAGGAGGGTTGAGAGAGACAGTAACCAGTGAGGATGGCGTGGAGGAGGTTTGAGAGAGACAGTAACCAGGGAGGATGGTTTGGAGGAGGGTTGAGAGAGACAGAAACCAGGGAGGATGGCGTGGAGGAGGGTTGAGAGAGACAGTAACCAGGGAGGATGGTGTGGACGATGGTTGAGAGAGACAGTAACCAGTGAGGATGGTGTGGGGGGGGCTTGAGAGAGACAGTAACCAGGGAGGATGGCGTGGAGGAGGGTTGAGAGAGACAGTAACCAGGGAGGATGGTGTGGAGGATGGTTGAGAGAGACAGTAACCAGTGAGGATGGTGTGGGGAGGGTTGAGAGAGACAGTAACCAGTGAGGATGGCGTGGAGGAAGGTTGAGAGAGACAGTAACCAGGGAGGATGGCGTGGAGGAGGGTTGAGAGAGACAGTAACCAGGGAGGATGGCGTGGAGGATGGTTGAGAGAGACAGTAACCAGTGAGGATGGCGTGGAGGAGGTTTGAGAGAGACAGTAACCAGGGAGGATGGTTTGGAGGAGGGTTGAGAGAGACAGAAACCAGGGAGGATGGCGTGGAGGAGGGTTGAGAGAGACAGTAACCAGGGAGGATGGCGTGGAGGATGGTTTAGAGAGACAGTAACCAGGGAGGATGGTTTGGAGGAGGGTTGAGAGAGACAGTAACCAGTGAGGATGGCGTGGAGGAGGTTTGAGAGAGACAGTAACCAGGGAGGATGGTTTGGAGGAGGGTTGAGAGAGACAGAAACCAGGGAGGATGGCGTGGAGGAGGGTTGAGAGAGACAGTAACCAGGGAGGATGGTGTGGAGGATGGTTGAGAGAGACAGTAACCAGTGAGGATGGTGTGGGGGGGGCTTGAGAGAGACAGTAACCAGGGAGGATGGCGTGGAGGAGGGTTGAGAGAGACAGTAACCAGTGAGGATGGCGTGGAGGAGGGTTGAGAGAGACAGTAACCAGTGAGGATGGTGTGGGGAGGGTTGAGAGAGACAGTAACCAGTGAGGATGGCGTGGAGGAGGTTTGAGAGAGACAGTAACCAGGGAGGATGGCGTGGAGGAGAGTTGAGAGAGACAGTAACCAGTGAGGATGGCATGGAGGAGGGTTGAGAGAGACAGTAACCAGTGAGGATGGCGTGGAGGAGGGTTGAGAGAGACACTAACCAGGGAGGATGGCGTGGAGGGTTGAGAGAGATAGAAACCAGGGAGGATGGTGTAGGGGAGGGTTGAGAGAGACAGTAACCAGTGAGGATGAGTTGGAGGAGGATTGAGAAAGACAGTAACCAGGGAGGATGGCGTGGAGGAGGGTTGAGAGAGACAGTAACCAGTGAGGATGGCGTGGAGGAGGGTTGAGAGAGACAGTAACCAGGGAGGATGGTGTGGAGGAGGGTTGAGAGAGATAGTAACCAGGGAGAATGGTGTTGGGGGAGGGTTGAGAGAGACAGTAACCAGGGAGGATGACGTGGATGAGGGTTGAGAGAGACAGTAACCAGGGAGGATGGCGTGGAGGAGGGTTGAGAGAGACAGGAACCAGGGAGGATGGCGTGGAGGATGGTTGAGAGAGACAGTAACCAGTGATGATGGTGTGGAGGAGGTTTGAGAGAGACAGTAACCAGGGAGGATGGTTTGGAGGAGGGTTGAGAGAGACAGTAACCAGGGAGGATGGCGTGGAGGATGGTTGAGAGAGACAGTAACCAGGGAGGATGGCGTGGAGGAGGGTTGAGAGAGACAGTAACCAGTGAGGATGGCGTGGAGGAGGGTTGAGAGAGACAGTAACCAGGGAGGATGGCATGGAGGAGGGTTGAGAGAGACAGTAACCAGGGAGGATGGTGTGGAGGAGGGTTGAGAGAGACAGTAACCAGGGAGGATGGCGTGGAGGAGGGTTGAGAGAGACAGTAACCAGGGAGGATGGTGTGGGGGAGGGTTGAGAGAGACAGTAACCAGTGAGGATGGTGTAGGGGAGGGTTGAGAGAGACAGTAACCAGGGAGGATGGCGTGGAGGAGGGTTGAGAGAGACAGTAACCAGGGAGGATGGTGTGGAGGAGGGTTGAGAGAGACAGTAAACAGGGAGCATGGTGTGGGGGAGGGTTGAGAGAGACAGTAACCAGTGAGGATGGCGTGGGGGAGGGTTGAGAGAGACAGTAACCAGGGAGGATGGCGTGGAGGAGGGTTGAGAGAGACAGTAACCAGGGAGGATGGCGTGGAGGAGGGTTGAGAGAGACAGTAACCAGGGAGGATGGTGTGGAGGATGGTTGAGAGAGACAGTAACCAGTGAGGATGGTGTGGGGAGGGTTGAGAGAGACAGTAACCAGTGAGGATGGCGTGGAGGAAGGTTGAGAGAGACAGTAACCAGGGAGGATGGTGTGGAGGAGGGTTGAGAGAGACAGTAACCAGGGAGGATGGCGTGGAGGATGGTTGAGAGAGACAGTAACCAGTGAGGATGGCGTGGAGGAGGTTTGAGAGAGACAGTAACCAGGGAGGATGGTTTGGAGGAGGGTTGAGAGAGACAGAAACCAGGGAGGATGGCGTGGAGGAGGGTTGAGAGAGACAGTAACCAGGGAGGATGGCGTGGAGGATGGTTGAGAGAGACAGTAACCAGTGAGGATGGTGTGGGGGGGGCTTGAGAGAGACAGTAACCAGGGAGGATGGCGTGGAGGAGGGTTGAGAGAGACAGTAACCAGTGAGGATGGCGTGGAGGAGGGTTGAGAGAGACAGTAACCAGTGAGGATGGTGTGGGGAGGGTTGAGAGAGACAGTAACCAGGGAGGATGGCGTGGAGGATGGTTGAGAGAGACAGTAACCAGTGAGGATGGTGTGGGGGGGGCTTGAGAGAGACAGTAACCAGGGAGGATGGCGTGGAGGAGGGTTGAGAGAGACAGTAACCAGTGAGGATGGCGTGGAGGAGGGTTGAGAGAGACAGTAACCAGTGAGGATGGTGTGGGGAGGGTTGAGAGAGACAGTAACCAGTGAGGATGGCGTGGAGGAGGGTTGAGAGAGACAGTAACCAGGGAGGATGGCGTGGAGGAGGGTTGAGAGAGACAGTAACCAGTGAGGATGGCATGGAGGAGGGTTGAGAGAGACAGTAACCAGTGAGGATGGCGTGGAGGAGGGTTGAGAGAGACAGTAACCAGGGAGGATGGCGTGGAGGAGGGTTGAGAGAGACAGTAACCAGGGAGGATGGCGTGGAGGAGGGTTGAGAGAGATAGTAACCAGGGAGGATGGTGTAGGGTAGGGTTGAGAGAGACAGTAACCAGTGAGGATGAGTTGGAGGAGGATTGAGAAAGACAGTAACCAGGGAGGATGGCGTGGGGGAGGGTTGAGAGAGACAGTAACCAGTGAGGATGGCGTGGAGGAGGGTTGAGAGAGACAGTAACCAGGGAGGATGGCGTGGAGGAGGGTTGAGAGAGATAGTAACCAGGGAGGATGGTGTAGGGGAGGGTTGAGAGAGACAGTAACCAGGGAGGATGACGTGGATGAGGGTTGAGAGAGACAGTAACCAGGGAGGATGGCGTGGAGGAGGGTTGAGAGAGACAGTAACCAGGGAGGATGGCATGGAGGAGGGTTGAGAGAGACAGTAACCAGTGAGGATGGCGTGGAGGAGGGTTGAGAGAGACAGTAACCAGGGAGGATGGTTTGGAGGAGGGTTGAGAGAGACAGTAACCAGGGAGGATGGCGTGGAGGATGGTTGAGAGAGACAGTAACCAGGGAGGATGGCGTGGAGGAGGGTTGAGAGAGACAGTAACCAGTGAGGATGGCGTGGAGGAGGGTTGAGAGAGACAGTAACCAGGGAGGATGGGGTGGAGGAGGGTTGAGAGAGACAGTAACCAGGGAGGATGGTGTGGAGGAGGGTTGAGAGAGACAGTAACCAGGGAGGATGGCGTGGAGGAGGATTGAGAGAGACAGTAACCAGGGAGCATGGTTTGGGGGAGGGTTGAGAGAGACAGTAACCAGTGAGGATGGTGTAGCGGAGGGTTGAGAGAGACAGTAACCAGGGAGGATGGCGTGGAGGAGGGTTGAGAGAGACAGTAACCAGGGAGGATGGCGTGGAGGAGGGTTGAGAGAGACAGTAAACAGGGAGCATGGTGTGGGGGAGGGTTGAGAGAGACAGTAACCAGTGAGGATGGCGTGGGGGAGGGTTGAGAGAGACAGTAACCAGGGAGGACGGCGTGGAGGAGGGTTGAGAGAGACAGTAACCAGGGAGGATGGTGTGGGGGAGGGTTGAGAAAGACAGTAACCAGTGAGGATGGTGTAGGGGAGGGTTGAGAGGGACAGTAACCAGGGAGGATGGCGTGGAGGAGGGTTGAGAGAGACAGTAACCAGGGAGGATGGTGTGGAGGAGGGTTGAGAGAGACAGTAAACAGGGAGCATGGTGTGGGGGAGGGTTGAGAGAGACAGTAACCAGTGAGGATGGCGTGGGGGAGGGTTGAGAGAGACAGTAACCAGGGAGGATGGCGTGGAGGAGGGTTGAGAGAGACAGTAACCAGGGAGGATGGCGTGGAGGAGGGTTGAGAGAGACAGTAACCAGGGAGGATGGTGTGGAGGATGGTTTAGAGAGACAGTAACCAGTGAGGATGGTGTGGGGAGGGTTGAGAGAGACAGTAACCAGTGAGGATGGCGTGGAGGAAGGTTGAGAGAGACAGTAACCAGGGAGGATGGCGTGGAGGAGGGTTGAGAGAGACAGTAACCAGGGAGGATGGCGTGGAGGATGGTTGAGAGAGACAGTAACCAGTGAGGATGGCGTGGAGGAGGTTTGAGAGAGACAGTAACCAGGGAGGATGGTTTGGAGGAGGGTTGAGAGAGACAGAAACCAGGGAGGATGGCGTGGAGGAGGGTTGAGAGAGACAGTAACCAGGGAGGATGGTGTGGAGGATGGTTGAGAGAGACAGTAACCAGTGAGGATGGTGTGGGGGGTTCTTGAGAGAGACAGTAACCAGGGAGGATGGCGTGGAGGAGGGTTGAGAGAGACAGTAACCAGTGAGGATGGCGTGGAGGAGGGTTGAGAGAGCCAGTAACCAGTGAGGATGGTGTGGGGAGGGTTGAGAGAGACAGTAACCAGTGAGGATGGCGTGGAGGAGGGTTGAGAGAGACAGTAACCAGGGAGGATGGCGTGGAGGAGGGTTGAGAGAGACAGTAACCAGTGAGGATGGCATGGAGGAGGGTTGAGAGAGACAGTAACCAGTGAGGATGGCGTGGAGGAGGGTTGAGAGAGACAGTAACCAGGGAGGATGGCGTGGAGGAGGGTTGAGAGAGACAGTAACCAGGGAGGATGGCGTGGAGGAGGGTTGAGAGCGATAGTAACCAGGGAGGATGGTGTAGGGTAGAGTTGAGAGAGACAGTAACCAGTGAGGATGAGTTGGAGGAGGATTGAGAAAGACAGTAACCAGGGAGGATGGCGTGGGGGAGGGTTTGAGAGAGACAGTAACCAGTGAGGATGGCGTGGAGGAGGGTTGAGAGAGACAGTAACCAGGGAGGATGGCGTGGAGGAGGGTTGAGAGAGATAGTAACCAGGGAGGATGGTGTAGGGGAGGGTTGAGAGAGACAGTAACCAGGGAGGATGACGTGGATGAGGGTTGAGAGAGACAGTAACCAGGGAGGATGGTGTGGAGGAGGGTTGAGAGAGACAGTAACCAGGGAGGATGGCGTGGAGGAGGGTTGAGAGAGACAGTAACCAGGGAGGATGGCGTGGAGGAGGGTTGAGAGAGACAGTAACCAGGGAGGATGGCGTGGAGGAGGGTTGAGAGAGATAGTAACCAGGGAGGATGGTGTAGGGGAGGGTTGAGAGAGACAGTAACCAGTGAGGATGAGTTGGAGGAGGATTGAGAAAGACAGTAACCAGGGAGGATGGCGTGGAGGAGGGTTGAGAGAGACAGTAACCAGTGAGGATGGCGTGGAGGAGGGTTGAGAGAGACAGTAACCAGGGAGGATGGCGTGGAGGAGGGTTGAGAGAGATAGTAACCAGGGAGGATGGTGTTGGGGGAGGGTTGAGAGAGACAGTAACCAGGGAGGATGATGTGGATGAGAGGTGAGAGAGACAGTAACCAGGGAGGATGGCGTGGAGGAGGTTTGAGAGAGACAGTAACCAGGGAGGATGGTGTGGAGGAGGGTTGAGAGAGACAGTAACCAGGGAGGATGGCGTGGAGGAGGGTTGAGAGAGATAGTAACCAGGGAGGATGGTGTAGGGGAGGGTTGAGAGAGACAGTAACCAGGGAGGATGACGTGGATGAGGGTTGAGAGAGACAGTAACCAGGGAGGATGGCGTGGAGGAGGGTTGAGAGAGACAGTAACCAGGGAGGATGGTATGGAGGAGGGTTGAGAGAGACAGTAACCAGTGAGGATGGCGTGGAGGAGGGTTGAGAGAGACAGTAACCAGGGAGGATGGTTTGGAGGAGGGTTGAGAGAGACAGTAACCAGGGAGGATGGCGTGGAGGATGGTTGAGAGAGACAGTAACCAGGGAGGATGGCGTGGAGGAGGGTTGAGAGAGACAGTAACCAGTGAGGATGGCGTGGAGGAGGGTTGAGAGAGACAGTAACCAGGGAGGATGGGGTGGAGGAGGGTTGAGAGAGACAGTAACCAGGGAGGATGGTGTGGAGGAGGGTTGAGAGAGACAGTAACCAGGGAGGATGGCGTGGAGGAGGATTGAGAGAGACAGTAACCAGGGAGCATGGTGTGGGGGAGGGTTGAGAGAGACAGTAACCAGTGAGGATGGTGTAGGGGAGGGTTGAGAGAGACAGTAACCAGGGAGGATGGCGTGGAGGAGGGTTGAGAGAGACAGTAACCAGGGAGGATGGCGTGGAGGAGGGTTGAGAGAGACAGTAAACAGGGAGCATGGTGTGGGGGAGGGTTGAGAGAGACAGTAACCAGTGAGGATGGCGTGGGGGAGGGTTGAGAGAGACAGTAACCAGGGAGGACGGCGTGGAGGAGGGTTGAGAGAGACAGTAACCAGGGAGGATGGTGTGGGGGAGGGTTGAGAGAGACAGTAACCAGTGAGGATGGTGTAGGGGAGGGTTGAGAGGGACAGTAACCAGGGAGGATGGCGTGGAGGAGGGTTGAGAGAGACAGTAACCAGGGAGGATGGTGTGGAGGAGGGTTGAGAGAGACAGTAAACAGGGAGCATGGTGTGGGGGAGGGTTGAGAGAGACAGTAACCAGTGAGGATGGCGTGGGGGAGGGTTGAGAGAGACAGTAACCAGGGAGGATGGCGTGGAGGAGGGTTGAGAGAGACAGTAACCAGGGAGGATGGCGTGGAGGAGGGTTGAGAGAGACAGTAACCAGGGAGGATGGTGTGGAGGATGGTTTAGAGAGACAGTAACCAGTGAGGATGGTGTGGGGAGGGTTGAGAGAGACAGTAACCAGTGAGGATGGCGTGGAGGAAGGTTGAGAGAGACAGTAACCAGGGAGGATGGCGTGGAGGAGGGTTGAGAGAGACAGTAACCAGGGAGGATGGCGTGGAGGATGGTTGAGAGAGACAGTAACCAGTGAGGATGGCGTGGAGGAGGTTTGAGAGAGACAGTAACCAGGGAGGATGGTTTGGAGGAGGGTTGAGAGAGACAGAAACCAGGGAGGATGGCGTGGAGGAGGGTTGAGAGAGACAGTAACCAGGGAGGATGGCGTGGAGGATGGTTGAGAGAGACAGTAACCAGTGAGGATGGTGTGGGGGGTTCTTGAGAGAGACAGTAACCAGGGAGGATGGCGTGGAGGAGGGTTGAGAGAGACAGTAACCAGTGAGGATGGCGTGGAGGAGGGTTGAGAGAGACAGTAACCAGTGAGGATGGTGTGGGGAGGGTTGAGAGAGACAGTAACCAGTGAGGATGGCGTGGAGGAGGGTTGAGAGAGACAGTAACCAGGGAGGATGGCGTGGAGGAGGGTTGAGAGAGACAGTAACCAGTGAGGATGGCATGGAGGAGGGTTGAGAGAGACAGTAATCAGTGAGGATGGCGTGGAGGAGGGTTGAGAGAGACAGTAACCAGGGAGGATGGCGTGGAGGAGGGTTGAGAGAGACAGTAACCAGGGAGGATGGCGTGGAGGAGGGTTGAGAGAGATAGTAACCAGGGAGGATGGTGTAGGGTAGAGTTGAGAGAGACAGTAACCAGTGAGGATGAGTTGGAGGAGGATTGAGAAAGACAGTAACCAGGGAGGATGGCGTGGGGGAGGGTTTGAGAGAGACAGTAACCAGTGAGGATGGCGTGGAGGAGGGTTGAGAGAGACAGTAACCAGGGAGGATGGCGTGGAGGAGGGTTGAGAGAGATAGTAACCAGGGAGGATGGTGTAGGGGAGGGTTGAGAGAGACAGTAACCAGGGAGGATGACGTGGATGAGGGTTGAGAGAGACAGTAACCAGGGAGGATGGCGTGGAGGAGGGTTGAGAGAGACAGTAACCAGGGAGGATGGCGTGGAGGAGGGTTGAGAGAGACAGTAACCAGGGAGGATGGCGTGGAGGAGGGTTGAGAGAGACAGTAACCAGGGAGGATGGCGTGGAGGAGGGTTGAGAGAGATAGTAACCAGGGAGGATGGTGTAGGGGAGGGTTGAGAGAGACAGTAACCAGTGAGGATGAGTTGGAGGAGGATTGAGAAAGACAGTAACCAGGGAGGATGGCGTGGAGGAGGGTTGAGAGAGACAGTAACCAGTGAGGATGGCGTGGAGGAGGGTTGAGAGAGACAGTAACCAGGGAGGATGGCGTGGAGGAGGGTTGAGAGAGATAGTAACCAGGGAGGATGGTGTTGGGGGAGGGTTGAGAGAGACAGTAACCAGGGAGGATGATGTGGATGAGAGGTGAGAGAGACAGTAACCAGGGAGGATGGCGTGGAGGAGGTTTGAGAAAGACAGTAACCAGGGAGGATGGCGTGGAGGAGGGTTGAGAGAGACAGTAACCAGTGAGGATGGCGTGGAGGAGGGTTGAGAGAGACAGTAAATAGGGAGGATGGTGTTGGGGGAGGGTTGAGAGAGACAGTAACCAGGGAGGATGATGTGGATGAGGGTTGAGAGAGACAGTAACCAGGGAGGATGGCGTGGAGGAGGGTTGAGAGAGACAGTAACCAGGGAGGATGGCGTGGAGGAGGGTTGAGAGAGACAGTAAACAGGGAGCATGGTGTGGGGGAGGGTTGAGAGAGACAGTAACCAGTGAGGATGGCGTGGGGGAGGGTTGAGAGAGACAGTAACCAGTGAGGATGGCGTGGAGGAGGGTTGAGAGAGACAGTAACCAGGGAGGATGGCGTGGAGGAGGGTTGAGAGAGACAGTAACCAGGGAGGATGGCGTGGAGGAGGGTTGAGAGCGATAGTAACCAGGGAGGATGGTGTAGGGTAGAGTTGAGAGAGACAGTAACCAGTGAGGATGAGTTGGAGGAGGATTGAGAAAGACAGTAACCAGGGAGGATGGCGTGGGGGAGGGTTTGAGAGAGACAGTAACCAGTGAGGATGGCGTGGAGGAGGGTTGAGAGAGACAGTAACCAGGGAGGATGGCGTGGAGGAGGGTTGAGAGAGATAGTAACCAGGGAGGATGGTGTAGGGGAGGGTTGAGAGAGACAGTAACCAGGGAGGATGACGTGGATGAGGGTTGAGAGAGACAGTAACCAGGGAGGATGGTGTGGAGGAGGGTTGAGAGAGACAGTAACCAGGGAGGATGGCGTGGAGGAGGGTTGAGAGAGACAGTAACCAGGGAGGATGGCGTGGAGGAGGGTTGAGAGAGACAGTAACCAGGGAGGATGGCGTGGAGGAGGGTTGAGAGAGATAGTAACCAGGGAGGATGGTGTAGGGGAGGGTTGAGAGAGACAGTAACCAGTGAGGATGAGTTGGAGGAGGATTGAGAAAGACAGTAACCAGGGAGGATGGCGTGGAGGAGGGTTGAGAGAGACAGTAACCAGTGAGGATGGCGTGGAGGAGGGTTGAGAGAGACAGTAACCAGGGAGGATGGCGTGGAGGAGGGTTGAGAGAGATAGTAACCAGGGAGGATGGTGTTGGGGGAGGGTTGAGAGAGACAGTAACCAGGGAGGATGATGTGGATGAGAGGTGAGAGAGACAGTAACCAGGGAGGATGGCGTGGAGGAGGTTTGAGAGAGACAGTAACCAGGGAGGATGGTGTGGAGGAGGGTTGAGAGAGACAGTAACCAGGGAGGATGGCGTGGAGGAGGGTTGAGAGAGATAGTAACCAGGGAGGATGGTGTAGGGGAGGGTTGAGAGAGACAGTAACCAGGGAGGATGACGTGGATGAGGGTTGAGAGAGACAGTAACCAGGGAGGATGGCGTGGAGGAGGGTTGAGAGAGACAGTAACCAGGGAGGATGGTATGGAGGAGGGTTGAGAGAGACAGTAACCAGTGAGGATGGCGTGGAGGAGGGTTGAGAGAGACAGTAACCAGGGAGGATGGTTTGGAGGAGGGTTGAGAGAGACAGTAACCAGGGAGGATGGCGTGGAGGATGGTTGAGAGAGACAGTAACCAGGGAGGATGGCGTGGAGGAGGGTTGAGAGAGACAGTAACCAGTGAGGATGGCGTGGAGGAGGGTTGAGAGAGACAGTAACCAGGGAGGATGGGGTGGAGGAGGGTTGAGAGAGACAGTAACCAGGGAGGATGGTGTGGAGGAGGGTTGAGAGAGACAGTAACCAGGGAGGATGGCGTGGAGGAGGATTGAGAGAGACAGTAACCAGGGAGCATGGTGTGGGGGAGGGTTGAGAGAGACAGTAACCAGTGAGGATGGTGTAGGGGAGGGTTGAGAGAGACAGTAACCAGGGAGGATGGCGTGGAGGAGGGTTGAGAGAGACAGTAACCAGGGAGGATGGCGTGGAGGAGGGTTGAGAGAGACAGTAAACAGGGAGCATGGTGTGGGGGAGGGTTGAGAGAGACAGTAACCAGTGAGGATGGCGTGGGGGAGGGTTGAGAGAGACAGTAACCAGGGAGGACGGCGTGGAGGAGGGTTGAGAGAGACAGTAACCAGGGAGGATGGTGTGGGGGAGGGTTGAGAGAGACAGTAACCAGTGAGGATAGTGTAGGGGAGGGTTGAGAGGGACAGTAACCAGGGAGGATGGCGTGGAGGAGGGTTGACAGAGACAGTAACCAGGGAGGATGGTGTGGAGGAGGGTTGAGAGAGACAGTAAACAGGGAGCATGGTGTGGGGGAGGGTTGAGAGAGACAGTAACCAGTGAGGATGGCGTGGGGGAGGGTTGAGAGAGACAGTAACCAGGGAGGATGGCGTGGAGGAGGGTTGAGAGAGACAGTAACCAGGGAGGATGGCGTGGAGGAGGGTTGAGAGAGACAGTAACCAGGGAGGATGGTGTGGAGGATGGTTTAGAGAGACAGTAACCAGTGAGGATGGTGTGGGGAGGGTTGAGAGAGACAGTAACCAGTGAGGATGGCGTGGAGGAAGGTTGAGAGAGACAGTAACCAGGGAGGATGGCGTGGAGGAGGGTTGAGAGAGACAGTAACCAGGGAGGATGGCGTGGAGGATGGTTGAGAGAGACAGTAACCAGTGAGGATGGCGTGGAGGAGGTTTGAGAGAGACAGTAACCAGGGAGGATGGTTTGGAGGAGGGTTGAGAGAGACAGAAACCAGGGAGGATGGCGTGGAGGAGGGTTGAGAGAGACAGTAACCAGGGAGGATGGCGTGGAGGATGGTTGAGAGAGACAGTAACCAGTGAGGATGGTGTGGGGGGTTCTTGAGAGAGACAGTAACCAGGGAGGATGGCGTGGAGGAGGGTTGAGAGAGACAGTAACCAGTGAGGATGGCGTGGAGGAGGGTTGAGAGAGACAGTAACCAGTGAGGATGGTGTGGGGAGGGTTGAGAGAGACAGTAACCAGTGAGGATGGCGTGGAGGAGGGTTGAGAGAGACAGTAACCAGGGAGGATGGCGTGGAGGAGGGTTGAGAGAGACAGTAACCAGTGAGGATGGCATGGAGGAGGGTTGAGAGAGACAGTAATCAGTGAGGATGGCGTGGAGGAGGGTTGAGAGAGACAGTAACCAGGGAGGATGGCGTGGAGGAGGGTTGAGAGAGACAGTAACCAGGGAGGATGGCGTGGAGGAGGGTTGAGAGAGATAGTAACCAGGGAGGATGGTGTAGGGTAGAGTTGAGAGAGACAGTAACCAGTGAGGATGAGTTGGAGGAGGATTGAGAAAGACAGTAACCAGGGAGGATGGCGTGGGGGAGGGTTTGAGAGAGACAGTAACCAGTGAGGATGGCGTGGAGGAGGGTTGAGAGAGACAGTAACCAGGGAGGATGGCGTGGAGGAGGGTTGAGAGAGATAGTAACCAGGGAGGATGGTGTAGGGGAGGGTTGAGAGAGACAGTAACCAGGGAGGATGACGTGGATGAGGGTTGAGAGAGACAGTAACCAGGGAGGATGGCGTGGAGGAGGGTTGAGAGAGACAGTAACCAGGGAGGATGGCGTGGAGGAGGGTTGAGAGAGACAGTAACCAGGGAGGATGGCGTGGAGGAGGGTTGAGAGAGACAGTAACCAGGGAGGATGGCGTGGAGGAGGGTTGAGAGAGATAGTAACCAGGGAGGATGGTGTAGGGGAGGGTTGAGAGAGACAGTAACCAGTGAGGATGAGTTGGAGGAGGATTGAGAAAGACAGTAACCAGGGAGGATGGCGTGGAGGAGGGTTGAGAGAGACAGTAACCAGTGAGGATGGCGTGGAGGAGGGTTGAGAGAGACAGTAACCAGGGAGGATGGCGTGGAGGAGGGTTGAGAGAGATAGTAACCAGGGAGGATGGTGTTGGGGGAGGGTTGAGAGAGACAGTAACCAGGGAGGATGATGTGGATGAGAGGTGAGAGAGACAGTAACCAGGGAGGATGGCGTGGAGGAGGTTTGAGAGAGACAGTAACCAGGGAGGATGGCGTGGAGGAGGATTGAGAAAGACAGTAACCAGGGAGGATGGCGTGGAGGAGGGTTGAGAGAGACAGTAACCAGTGAGGATGGCGTGGAGGAGGGTTGAGAGAGACAGTAAATAGGGAGGATGGCGTGGAGGAGGGTTGAGAGAGATAGTAACCAGGGAGGATGGTGTTGGGGGAGGGTTGAGAGAGACAGTAACCAGGGAGGATGATGTGGATGAGGGTTGAGAGAGACAGTAACCAGGGAGGATGGCGTGGAGGAGGGTTGAGAGAGACAGTAACCAGGGAGGATGGCGTGGAGGAGGGTTGAGAGAGACAGTAAACAGGGAGCATGGTGTGGGGGAGGGTTGAGAGAGACAGTAACCAGTGAGGATGGCGTGGGGGAGGGTTGAGAGAGACAGTAACCAGGGAGGATGGTGTGGAGGAGGGTTGAGAGAGACAGTAACCAGGGAGGATGGCGTGGAGGAGGGTTGAGAGAGACAGTAACCAGGGAGGATGGTGTGGAGGATGGTTGAGAGAGACAGTAACCAGTGAGGATGGTGTGGGGAGGGTTGAGAGAGACAGTAACCAGTGAGGATGGCGTGGAGGAAGGTTGAGAGAGACAGTAACCAGGGAGGATGGCGTGGAGGAGGGTTGAGAGAGACAGTAACCAGGGAGGATGGCGTGGAGGATGGTTGAGAGAGACAGTAACCAGTGAGGATGGCGTGGAGGAGGTTTGAGAGAGACAGTAACCAGGGAGGATGGTTTGGAGGAGGGTTGAGAGAGACAGAAACCAGGGAGGATGGCGTGGAGGAGGGTTGAGAGAGACAGTAACCAGGGAGGATGGCATGGAGGATGGTTTAGAGAGACAGTAACCAGGGAGGATGGTTTGGAGGAGGGTTGAGAGAGACAGTAACCAGTGAGGATGGCGTGGAGGAGGTTTGAGAGAGACAGTAACCAGGGAGGATGGTGTGGACGATGGTTGAGAGAGACAGTAACCAGTGAGGATGGTGTGGGGGGGGCTTGAGAGAGACAGTAACCAGGGAGGATGGCGTGGAGGAGGGTTGAGAGAGACAGTAACCAGGGAGGATGGTGTGGAGGATGGTTGAGAGAGACAGTAACCAGTGAGGATGGTGTGGGGAGGGTTGAGAGAGACAGTAACCAGTGAGGATGGCGTTGAGGAAGGTTGAGAGAGACAGTAACCAGGGAGGATGGCGTGGAGGAGGGTTGAGAGAGACAGTAACCAGGGAGGATGGCGTGGAGGATGGTTGAGAGAGACAGTAACCAGTGAGGATGGCGTGGAGGAGGTTTGAGAGAGACAGTAACCAGGGAGGATGGTTTGGAGGAGGGTTGAGAGAGACAGAAACCAGGGGGGATGGCGTGGAGGAGGGTTGAGAGAGACAGTAACCAGGGAGGATGGCGTGGAGGATGGTTTAGAGAGACAGTAACCAGGGAGGATGGTTTGGAGGAGGGTTGAGAGAGACAGTAACCAGGGAGGACGGCGTGGAGGAGGGTTGAGAGAGACAGTAACCAGGGAGGATGGTGTGGGGGAGGGTTGAGAGAGACAGTAACCAGTGAGGATGGTGTAGGGGAGGGTTGAGAGGGACAGTAACCAGGGAGGATGGCGTGGAGGAGGGTTGAGAGAGACAGTAACCAGTGAGGATGGTGTGGAGGAGGGTTGAGAGAGACAGTAAACAGGGAGCATGGTGTGGGGGAGGGTTGAGAGAGACAGTAACCAGTGAGGATGGCGTGGGGGAGGGTTGAGAGAGACAGTAACCAGGGAGGATGGCGTGGAGGAGGGTTGAGAGAGACAGTAACCAGGGAGGATGGCGTGGAGGAGGGTTGAGAGAGACAGTAACCAGGGAGGATGGTGTGGAGGATGGTTTAGAGAGACAGTAACCAGTGAGGATGGTGTGGGGAGGGTTGAGAGAGACAGTAACCAGTGAGGATGGCGTGGAGGAAGGTTGAGAGAGACAGTAACCAGGGAGGATGGCGTGGAGGAGGGTTGAGAGAGACAGTAACCAGGGAGGATGGCGTGGAGGATGGTTGAGAGAGACAGTAACCAGTGAGGATGGCGTGGAGGAGGTTTGAGAGAGACAGTAACCAGGGAGGATGGTTTGGAGGAGGGTTGAGAGAGACAGAAACCAGGGAGGATGGCGTGGAGGAGGGTTGAGAGAGACAGTAACCAGGGAGGATGGCGTGGAGGATGGTTGAGAGAGACAGTAACCAGTGAGGATGGTGTGGGGGGTTCTTGAGAGAGACAGTAACCAGGGAGGATGGCGTGGAGGAGGGTTGAGAGAGACAGTAACCAGTGAGGATGGCGTGGAGGAGGGTTGAGAGAGACAGTAACCAGTGAGGATGGTGTGGGGAGGGTTGAGAGAGACAGTAACCAGTGAGGATGGCGTGGAGGAGGGTTGAGAGAGACAGTAACCAGGGAGGATGGCGTGGAGGAGGGTTGAGAGAGACAGTAACCAGTGAGGATGGCATGGAGGAGGGTTGAGAGAGACAGTAACCAGTGAGGATGGCGTGGAGGAGGGTTGAGAGAGACAGTAACCAGGGAGGATGGCGTGGAGGAGGGTTGAGAGAGACAGTAACCAGGGAGGATGGCGTGGAGGAGGGTTGAGAGAGATAGTAACCAGGGAGGATGGTGTAGGGTAGAGTTGAGAGAGACAGTAACCAGTGAGGATGAGTTGGAGGAGGATTGAGAAAGACAGTAACCAGGGAGGATGGCGTGGGGGAGGGTTTGAGAGAGACAGTAACCAGTGAGGATGGCGTGGAGGAGGGTTGAGAGAGACAGTAACCAGGGAGGATGGCGTGGAGGAGGGTTGAGAGAGATAGTAACCAGGGAGGATGGTGTAGGGGAGGGTTGAGAGAGACAGTAACCAGGGAGGATGACGTGGATGAGGGTTGAGAGAGACAGTAACCAGGGAGGATGGCGTGGAGGAGGGTTGAGAGAGACAGTAACCAGGGAGGATGGCGTGGAGGAGGGTTGAGAGAGACAGTAACCAGGGAGGATGGCGTGGAGGAGGGTTGAGAGAGACAGTAACCAGGGAGGATGGCGTGGAGGAGGGTTGAGAGAGATAGTAACCAGGGAGGATGGTGTAGGGGAGGGTTGAGAGAGACAGTAACCAGTGAGGATGAGTTGGAGGAGGATTGAGAAAGACAGTAACCAGGGAGGATGGCGTGGAGGAGGGTTGAGAGAGACAGTAACCAGTGAGGATGGCGTGGAGGAGGGTTGAGAGAGACAGTAACCAGGGAGGATGGCGTGGAGGAGGGTTGAGAGAGATAGTAACCAGGGAGGATGGTGTTGGGGGAGGGTTGAGAGAGACAGTAACCAGGGAGGATGATGTGGATTAGAGGTGAGAGAGACAGTAACCAGGGAGGATGGCGTGGAGGAGGTTTGAGAGAGACAGTAACCAGGGAGGATGGCGTGGAGGAGGATTGAGAAAGACAGTAACCAGGGAGGATGGCGTGGAGGAGGGTTGAGAGAGACAGTAACCAGTGAGGATGGCGTGGAGGAGGGTTGAGAGAGACAGTAAATAGGGAGGATGGCGTGGAGGAGGGTTGAGAGAGATAGTAACCAGGGAGGATGGTGTTGGGGGAGGGTTGAGAGAGACAGTAACCAGGGAGGATGATGTGGATGAGGGTTGAGAGAGACAGTAACCAGGGAGGATGGCGTGGAGGAGGGTTGAGAGAGACAGTAACCAGGGAGGATGGCGTGGAGGAGGGTTGAGAGAGACAGTAAACAGGGAGCATGGTGTGGGGGAGGGTTGAGAGAGACAGTAACCAGTGAGGATGGCGTGGGGGAGGGTTGAGAGAGACAGTAACCAGGGAGGATGGTGTGGAGGAGGGTTGAGAGAGACAGTAACCAGGGAGGATGGCGTGGAGGAGGGTTGAGAGAGACAGTAACCAGGGAGGATGGTGTGGAGGATGGTTGAGAGAGACAGTAACCAGTGAGGATGGTGTGGGGAGGGTTGAGAGAGACAGTAACCAGTGAGGATGGCGTGGAGGAAGGTTGAGAGAGACAGTAACCAGGGAGGATGGCGTGGAGGAGGGTTGAGAGAGACAGTAACCAGGGAGGATGGCGTGGAGGATGGTTGAGAGAGACAGTAACCAGTGAGGATGGCGTGGAGGAGGTTTGAGAGAGACAGTAACCAGGGAGGATGGTTTGGAGGAGGGTTGAGAGAGACAGAAACCAGGGAGGATGGCGTGGAGGAGGGTTGAGAGAGACAGTAACCAGGGAGGATGGCATGGAGGATGGTTTAGAGAGACAGTAACCAGGGAGGATGGTTTGGAGGAGGGTTGAGAGAGACAGTAACCAGTGAGGATGGCGTGGAGGAGGTTTGAGAGAGACAGTAACCAGGGAGGATGGTGTGGACGATGGTTGAGAGAGACAGTAACCAGTGAGGATGGTGTGGGGGGGGCTTGAGAGAGACAGTAACCAGGGAGGATGGCGTGGAGGAGGGTTGAGAGAGACAGTAACCAGGGAGGATGGTGTGGAGGATGGTTGAGAGAGACAGTAACCAGTGAGGATGGTGTGGGGAGGGTTGAGAGAGACAGTAACCAGTGAGGATGGCGTTGAGGAAGGTTGAGAGAGACAGTAACCAGGGAGGATGGCGTGGAGGAGGGTTGAGAGAGACAGTAACCAGGGAGGATGGCGTGGAGGATGGTTGAGAGAGACAGTAACCAGTGAGGATGGCGTGGAGGAGGTTTGAGAGAGACAGTAACCAGGGAGGATGGTTTGGAGGAGGGTTGAGAGAGACAGAAACCAGGGGGGATGGCGTGGAGGAGGGTTGAGAGAGACAGTAACCAGGGAGGATGGCGTGGAGGATGGTTTAGAGAGACAGTAACCAGGGAGGATGGTTTGGAGGAGGGTTGAGAGAGACAGTAACCAGTGAGGATGGCGTGGAGGAGGTTTGAGAGAGACAGTAACCAGGGAGGATGGTTTGGAGGAGGGTTGAGAGAGACAGAAACCAGGGAGGATGGCGTGGAGGAGGGTTGAGAGAGACAGTAACCAGGGAGGATGGTGTGGAGGATGGTTGAGAGAGACAGTAACCAGTGAGGATGGTGTGGGGGGGGCTTGAGAGAGACAGTAACCAGGGAGGATGGCGTGGAGGAGGGTTGAGAGAGACAGTAATCAGTGAGGATGGCGTGGAGGAGGGTTGAGAGAGACAGTAACCAGTGAGGATGGTGTGGGGAGGGTTGAGAGAGACAGTAACCAGTGAGGATGGCGTGGAGGAGGTTTGAGAGAGACAGTAACCAGGGAGGATGGCGTGGAGGAGAGTTGAGAGAGACAGTAACCAGTGAGGATGGCATGGAGGAGGGTTGAGAGAGACAGTAACCAGTGAGGATGGCGTGGAGGAGGGTTGAGAGAGACAGTAACCAGGGAGGATGGCGTGGAGGGTTGAGAGAGATAGAAACCAGGGAGGATGGTGTAGGGGAGGGTTGAGAGAGACAGTAACCAGTGAGGATGAGTTGGAGGAGGATTGAGAAAGACAGTAACCAGGGAGGATGGCGTGGAGGAGGGTTGAGAGAGACAGTAACCAGTGAGGATGGCGTGGAGGAGGGTTGAGAGAGACAGTAACCAGGGAGGATGGCGTGGAGGAGGGTTGAGAGAGATAGTAACCAGGGAGGATGGTGTTGGGGGAGGGTTGAGAGAGACAGTAACCAGGGAGGATGACGTGGATGAGGGTTGAGTGAGACAGTAACCAGGGAGGATGGCGTGGAGGAGGGTTGAGAGAGACAGGAACCAGGGAGGATGGCGTGGAGGATGGTTGAGAGAGACAGTAACCAGTGATGATGGTGTGGAGGAGGTTTGAGAGAGACAGTAACCAGGGAGGATGGTTTGGAGGAGGGTTGAGAGAGACAGTAACCAGGGAGGATGGCGTGGAGGATGGTTGAGAGAGACAGTAACCAGGGAGGATGGCGTGGAGGAGGGTTGAGAGAGACAGTAACCAGTGAGGATGGCGTGGAGGAGGGTTGAGAGAGACAGTAACCAGGGAGGATGGCATGGAGGAGGGTTGAGAGAGACAGTAACCAGGGAGGATGGTGTGGAGGAGGGTTGAGAGAGACAGTAACCAGGGAGGATGGCGTGGAGGAGGGTTGAGAGAGACAGTAACCAGGGAGGATGGTGTGGGGGAGGGTTGAGAGAGACAGTAACCAGTGAGGATGGTGTAGGGGAGGATTGAGAGAGACAGTAACCAGGGAGGATGGCGTGGAGGAGGGTTGAGAGAGACAGTAACCAGGGAGGATGGTGTGGAGGAGGGTTGAGAGAGACAGTAAACAGGGAGCATGGTGTGGGGGAGGGTTGAGAGAGACAGTAACCAGTGAGGATGGCGTGGGGGAGGGTTGAGAGAGACAGTAACCAGGGAGGATGGCGTGGAGGAGGGTTGAGAGAGACAGTAACCAGGGAGGATGGCGTGGAGGAGGGTTGAGAGAGACAGTAACCAGGGAGGATGGTGTGGAGGATGGTTGAGAGAGACAGTAACCAGTGAGGATGGTGTGGGGAGGGTTGAGAGAGACAGTAACCAGTGAGGATGGCGTGGAGGAAGGTTGAGAGAGACAGTAACCAGGGAGGATGGTGTGGAGGAGGGTTGAGAGAGACAGTAACCAGGGAGGATGGCGTGGTGGATGGTTGAGAGAGACAGTAACCAGTGAGGATGGCGTGGAGGAGGTTTGAGAGAGACAGTAACCAGGGAGGATGGTTTGGAGGAGGGTTGAGAGAGACAGAAACCAGGGAGGATGGCGTGGAGGAGGGTTGAGAGAGACAGTAACCAGGGAGGATGGCGTGGAGGATGGTTGAGAGAGACAGTAACCAGTGAGGATGGTGTGGGGGGGGGCTTGAGAGAGACAGTAACCAGGGAGGATGGCGTGGAGGATGGTTGAGAGAGACAGTAACCAGTGAGGATGGCGTGGAGGATGGTTGAGAGAGACAGTAACCAGTGAGGATGGTGTGGGGAGGGTTGAGAGAGACAGTAACCAGTGAGGATGGCGTGGAGGAAGGTTGAGAGAGACAGTAACCAGGGAGGATGGCGTGGAGGAGGGTTGAGAGAGACAGTAACCAGGGAGGATGGCGTGGAGGATGGTTGAGAGAGACAGTAACCAGTGAGGATGGCGTGGAGGAGGTTTGAGAGAGACAGTAACCAGGGAGGATGGTTTGGAGGAGGGTTGAGAGAGACAGAAACCAGGGAGGATGGCGTGGAGGAGGGTTGAGAGAGACAATAACCAGGGAGGATGGCGTGGAGGATGGTTTAGAGAGACAGTAACCAGGGAGGATGGTTTGGAGGAGGGTTGAGAGAGACAGTAACCAGTGAGGATGGCGTGGAGGAGGTTTGAGAGAGACAGTAACCAGGGAGGATGGTTTGGAGGAGGGTTGAGAGAGACAGAAACCAGGGAGGATGGCGTGGAGGAGGGTTGAGAGAGACAGTAACCAGGGAGGATGGTGTGGACGATGGTTGAGAGAGACAGTAACCAGTGAGGATGGTGTGGGGGGGGCTTGAGAGAGACAGTAACCAGGGAGGATGGCGTGGAGGAGGGTTGAGAGAGACAGTAACCAGGGAGGATGGTGTGGAGGATGGTTGAGAGAGACAGTAACCAGTGAGGATGGTGTGGGGAGGGTTGAGAGAGACAGTAACCAGTGAGGATGGCGTGGAGGAAGGTTGAGAGAGACAGTAACCAGGGAGGATGGCGTGGAGGAGGGTTGAGAGAGATAGTAACCAGGGAGGATGTTGTAGGGGAGGGTTGAGAGAGACAGTAACCAGTGAGGATGAGTTGGAGGAGGATTGAGAAAGACAGTAACCAGGGAGGATGGCGTGGAGGAGGGTTGAGAGAGACAGTAACCAGTGAGGATGGCGTGGAGGAGGGTTGAGAGAGACAGTAACCAGGGAGGATGGCGTGGAGGAGGGTTGAGAGAGACAGTAACCAGGGAGGATGGTGTGGAGGATGGTTGAGAGAGACAGTAACCAGTGAGGATGGTGTGGGGAGGGTTGAGAGAGACAGTAACCAGTGAGGATGGCGTGGAGGAAGGTTGAGAGAGACAGTAACCAGGGAGGATGGTGTGGAGGAGGGTTGAGAGAGACAGTAACCAGGGAGGATGGCGTGGAGGATGGTTGAGAGAGACAGTAACCAGTGAGGATGGCGTGGAGGAGGTTTGAGAGAGACAGTAACCAGGGAGGATGGTTTGGAGGAGGGTTGAGAGAGACAGAAACCAGGGAGGATGGCGTGGAGGAGGGTTGAGAGAGACAGTAACCAGGGAGGATGGCGTGGAGGATGGTTGAGAGAGACAGTAACCAGTGAGGATGGTGTGGGGGGGGGCTTGAGAGAGACAGTAACCGGGGAGGATGGCGTGGAGGATGGTTGAGAGAGACAGTAACCAGTGAGGATGGCGTGGAGGATGGTTGAGAGAGACAGTAACCAGTGAGGATGGTGTGGGGAGGGTTGAGAGAGACAGTAACCAGTGAGGATGGCGTGGAGGAAGGTTGAGAGAGACAGTAACCAGGGAGGATGGCGTGGAGGAGGGTTGAGAGAGACAGTAACCAGGGAGGATGGCGTGGAGGATGGTTGAGAGAGACAGTAACCAGTGAGGATGGCGTGGAGGAGGTTTGAGAGAGACAGTAACCAGGGAGGATGGTTTGGAGGAGGGTTGAGAGAGACAGAAACCAGGGAGGATGGCGTGGAGGAGGGTTGAGAGAGACAGTAACCAGGGAGGATGGCGTGGAGGATGGTTTAGAGAGACAGTAACCAGGGAGGATGGTTTGGAGGAGGGTTGAGAGAGACAGTAACCAGTGAGGATGGCGTGGAGGAGGTTTGAGAGAGACAGTAACCAGGGAGGATGGTTTGGAGGAGGGTTGAGAGAGACAGAAACCAGGGAGGATGGCGTGGAGGAGGGTTGAGAGAGACAGTAACCAGGGAGGATGGTGTGGACGATGGTTGAGAGAGACAGTAACCAGTGAGGATGGTGTGGGGGGGGCTTGAGAGAGACAGTAACCAGGGAGGATGGCGTGGAGGAGGGTTGAGAGAGACAGTAACCAGGGAGGATGGTGTGGAGGATGGTTGAGAGAGACAGTAACCAGTGAGGATGGTGTGGGGAGGGTTGAGAGAGACAGTAACCAGTGAGGATGGCGTGGAGGAAGGTTGAGAGAGACAGTAACCAGGGAGGATGGCGTGGAGGAGGGTTGAGAGAGACAGTAACCAGGGAGGATGGCGTGGAGGATGGTTGAGAGAGACAGTAACCAGTGAGGATGGCGTGGAGGAGGTTTGAGAGAGACAGTAACCAGGGAGGATGGTTTGGAGGAGGGTTGAGAGAGACAGAAACCAGGGAGGATGGCGTGGAGGAGGGTTGAGAGAGACAGTAACCAGGGAGGATGGCGTGGAGGATGGTTTAGAGAGACAGTAACCAGGGAGGATGGTTTGGAGGAGGGTTGAGAGAGACAGTAACCAGTGAGGATGGCGTGGAGGAGGTTTGAGAGAGACAGTAACCAGGGAGGATGGTTTGGAGGAGGGTTGAGAGAGACAGAAACCAGGGAGGATGGCGTGGAGGAGGGTTGAGAGAGACAGTAACCAGGGAGGATGGTGTGGAGGATGGTTGAGAGAGACAGTAACCAGTGAGGATGGTGTGGGGGGGGCTTGAGAGAGACAGTAACCAGGGAGGATGGCGTGGAGGAGGGTTGAGAGAGACAGTAACCAGTGAGGATGGCGTGGAGGAGGGTTGAGAGAGACAGTAACCAGGGAGGATGGCGTGGAGGAGAGTTGAGAGAGACAGTAACCAGTGAGGATGGCATGGAGGAGGGTTGAGAGAGACAGTAACCAGTGAGGATGGCGTGGAGGAGGGTTGAGAGAGACAGTAACCAGGGAGGATGGCGTGGAGGGTTGAGAGAGATAGAAACCAGGGAGGATGGTGTAGGGGAGGGTTGAGAGAGACAGTAACCAGTGAGGATGAGTTGGAGGAGGATTGAGAAAGACAGTAACCAGGGAGGATGGCGTGGAGGAGGGTTGAGAGAGACAGTAACCAGTGAGGATGGCGTGGAGGAGGGTTGAGAGAGACAGTAACCAGGGAGGATGGCGTGGAGGAGGGTTGAGAGAGATAGTAACCAGGGAGGATGGTGTTGGGGGAGGGTTGAGAGAGACAGTAACCAGGGAGGATGACGTGGATGAGGGTTGAGAGAGACAGTAACCAGGGAGGATGGCGTGGAGGAGGGTTGAGAGAGACAGGAACCAGGGAGGATGGCGTGGAGGATGGTTGAGAGAGACAGTAACCAGTGATGATGGTGTGGAGGAGGTTTGAGAGAGACAGTAACCAGGGAGGATGGTTTGGAGGAGGGTTGAGAGAGACAGTAACCAGGGAGGATGGCGTGGAGGATGGTTGAGAGAGACAGTAACCAGGGAGGATGGCGTGGAGGAGGGTTGAGAGAGACAGTAACCAGTGAGGATGGCGTGGAGGAGGGTTGAGAGAGACAGTAACCAGGGAGGATGGCATGGAGGAGGGTTGAGAGAGACAGTAACCAGGGAGGATGGTGTGGAGGAGGGTTGAGAGAGACAGTAACCAGGGAGGATGGCGTGGAGGAGGGTTGAGAGAGACAGTAACCAGGGAGGATGGTGTGGGGGAGGGTTGAGAGAGACAGTAACCAGTGAGGATGGTGTAGGGGAGGATTGAGAGAGACAGTAACCAGGGAGGATGGCGTGGAGGAGGGTTGAGAGAGACAGTAACCAGGGAGGATGGTGTGGAGGAGGGTTGAGAGAGACAGTAAACAGGGAGCATGGTGTGGGGGAGGGTTGAGAGAGACAGTAACCAGTGAGGATGGCGTGGGGGAGGGTTGAGAGAGACAGTAACCAGGGAGGATGGCGTGGAGGAGGGTTGAGAGAGACAGTAACCAGGGAGGATGGCGTGGAGGAGGGTTGAGAGAGACAGTAACCAGGGAGGATGGTGTGGAGGATGGTTGAGAGAGACAGTAACCAGTGAGGATGGTGTGGGGAGGGTTGAGAGAGACAGTAACCAGTGAGGATGGCGTGGAGGAAGGTTGAGAGAGACAGTAACCAGGGAGGATGGTGTGGAGGAGGGTTGAGAGAGACAGTAACCAGGGAGGATGGCGTGGAGGATGGTTGAGAGAGACAGTAACCAGTGAGGATGGCGTGGAGGAGGTTTGAGAGAGACAGTAACCAGGGAGGATGGTTTGGAGGAGGGTTGAGAGAGACAGAAACCAGGGAGGATGGCGTGGAGGAGGGTTGAGAGAGACAGTAACCAGGGAGGATGGCGTGGAGGATGGTTGAGAGAGACAGTAACCAGTGAGGATGGTGTGGGGGGGGCTTGAGAGAGACAGTAACCAGGGAGGATGGCGTGGAGGAGGGTTGAGAGAGACAGTAACCAGTGAGGATGGCGTGGAGGAGGGTTGAGAGAGACAGTAACCAGTGAGGATGGTGTGGGGAGGATTGAGAGAGACAGTAACCAGGGAGGATGGCGTGGAGGATGGTTGAGAGAGACAGTAACCAGTGAGGATGGTGTGGGGGGGGCTTGAGAGAGACAGTAACCAGGGAGGATGGCGTGGAGGAGGGTTGAGAGAGACAGTAACCAGTGAGGATGGCGTGGAGGAGGGTTGAGAGAGACAGTAACCAGTGAGGATGGTGTGGGGAGGGTTGAGAGAGACAGTAACCAGTGAGGATGGCGTGGAGGAGGGTTGAGAGAGACAGTAACCAGGGAGGATGGCGTGGAGGAGGGTTGAGAGAGACAGTAACCAGTGAGGATGGCATGGAGGAGGGTTGAGAGAGACAGTAACCAGTGAGGATGGCGTGGAGGAGGGTTGAGAGAGACAGTAACCAGGGAGGATGGCGTGGAGGAGGGTTGAGAGAGACAGTAACCAGGGAGGATGGCGTGGAGGAGGGTTGAGAGAGATAGTAACCAGGGAGGATGGTGTAGGGTAGGGTTGAGAGAGACAGTAACCAGTGAGGATGAGTTGGAGGAGGATTGAGAAAGACAGTAACCAGGGAGGATGGCGTGGGGGAGGGTTGAGAGAGACAGTAACCAGTGAGGATGGCGTGGAGGAGGGTTGAGAGAGACAGTAACCAGGGAGGATGGCGTGGAGGAGGGTTGAGAGAGATAGTAACCAGGGAGGATGGTGTAGGGGAGGGTTGAGAGAGACAGTAACCAGGGAGGATGACGTGGATGAGGGTTGAGAGAGACAGTAACCAGGGAGGATGGCGTGGAGGAGGGTTGAGAGAGACAGTAACCAGGGAGGATGGCATGGAGGAGGGTTGAGAGAGACAGTAACCAGTGAGGATGGCGTGGAGGAGGGTTGAGAGAGACAGTAACCAGGGAGGATGGTTTGGAGGAGGGTTGAGAGAGACAGTAACCAGGGAGGATGGCGTGGAGGATGGTTGAGAGAGACAGTAACCAGGGAGGATGGCGTGGAGGAGGGTTGAGAGAGACAGTAACCAGTGAGGATGGCGTGGAGGAGGGTTGAGAGAGACAGTAACCAGGGAGGATGGGGTGGAGGAGGGTTGAGAGAGACAGTAACCAGGGAGGATGGTGTGGAGGAGGGTTGAGAGAGACAGTAACCAGGGAGGATGGCGTGGAGGAGGATTGAGAGAGACAGTAACCAGGGAGCATGGTGTGGGGGAGGGTTGAGAGAGACAGTAACCAGTGAGGATGGTGTAGGGGAGGGTTGAGAGAGACAGTAACCAGGGAGGATGGCGTGGAGGAGGGTTGAGAGAGACAGTAACCAGGGAGGATGGCGTGGAGGAGGGTTGAGAGAGACAGTAAACAGGGAGCATGGTGTGGGGGAGGGTTGAGAGAGACGGTAACCAGTGAGGATGGCGTGGGGGAGGGTTGAGAGAGACAGTAACCAGGGAGGACGGCGTGGAGGAGGGTTGAGAGAGACAGTAACCAGGGAGGATGGTGTGGGGGAGGGTTGAGAGAGACAGTAACCAGTGAGGATGGTGTAGGGGAGGATTGAGAGGGACAGTAACCAGGGAGGATGGCGTGGAGGAGGGTTGAGAGAGACAGTAACCAGGGAGGATGGTGTGGAGGAGGGTTGAGAGAGACAGTAAACAGGGAGCATGGTGTGGGGGAGGGTTGAGAGAGACAGTAACCAGTGAGGATGGCGTGGGGGAGGGTTGAGAGAGACAGTAACCAGGGAGGATGGCGTGGAGGAGGGTTGAGAGAGACAGTAACCAGGGAGGATGGCGTGGAGGAGGGTTGAGAGAGACAGTAACCAGGGAGGATGGTGTGGAGGATGGTTTAGAGAGACAGTAACCAGTGAGGATGGTGTGGGGAGGGTTGAGAGAGACAGTAACCAGTGAGGATGGCGTGGAGGAAGGTTGAGAGAGACAGTAACCAGGGAGGATGGCGTGGAGGAGGGTTGAGAGAGACAGTAACCAGGGAGGATGGCGTGGAGGATGGTTGAGAGAGACAGTAACCAGTGAGGATGGCGTGGAGGAGGTTTGAGAGAGACAGTAACCAGGGAGGATGGTTTGGAGGAGGGTTGAGAGAGACAGAAACCAGGGAGGATGGCGTGGAGGAGGGTTGAGAGAGACAGTAACCAGGGAGGATGGCGTGGAGGATGGTTGAGAGAGACAGTAACCAGTGAGGATGGTGTGGGGGGTTCTTGAGAGAGACAGTAACCAGGGAGGATGGCGTGGAGGAGGGTTGAGAGAGACAGTAACCAGTGAGGATGGCGTGGAGGAGGGTTGAGAGAGACAGTAACCAGTGAGGATGGTGTGGGGAGGGTTGAGAGAGACAGTAACCAGTGAGGATGGCGTGGAGGAGGGTTGAGAGAGACAGTAACCAGGGAGGATGGCGTGGAGGAGGGTTGAGAGAGACAGTAACCAGTGAGGATGGCATGGAGGAGGGTTGAGAGAGACAGTAACCAGTGAGGATGGCGTGGAGGAGGGTTGAGAGAGACAGTAACCAGGGAGGATGGCGTGGAGGAGGGTTGAGAGAGACAGTAACCAGGGAGGATGGCGTGGAGGAGAGTTGAGAGAGATAGTAACCAGGGAGGATGGTGTAGGGTAGAGTTGAGAGAGACAGTAACCAGTGAGGATGAGTTGGAGGAGGATTGAGAAAGACAGTAACCAGGGAGGATGGCGTGGGGGAGGGTTGAGAGAGACAGTAACCAGTGAGGATGGCGTGGAGGAGGGTTGAGAGAGACAGTAACCAGGGAGGATGGCGTGGAGGAGGGTTGAGAGAGATAGTAACCAGGGAGGATGGTGTAGGGGAGGGTTGAGAGAGACAGTAACCAGGGAGGATGACGTGGATGAGGGTTGAGAGAGACAGTAACCAGGGAGGATGGCGTGGAGGAGGGTTGAGAGAGACAGTAACCAGGGAGGATGGCATGGAGGAGGGTTGAGAGAGACAGTAACCAGGGAGGATGGCGTGGAGGAGGGTTGAGAGAGACAGTAACCAGTGAGGATGGCGTGGAGGAGGGTTGAGAGAGACAGTAACCAGGGAGGATGGCATGGAGGAGGGTTGAGAGAGACAGTAACCAGGGAGGATGGTGTGGAGGAGGGTTGAGAGAGACAGTAACCAGGGAGGATGGCGTGGAGGAGGATTGAGAGAGACAGTAACCAGGGAGGATGGTGTGGGGGAGGGTTGAGAGAGACAGTAACCAGTGAGGATGGTGTAGGGGAGGGTTGAGAGAGACAGTAACCAGGGAGGATGGCGTGGAGGAGGGTTGAGAGAGACAGTAACCAGGGAGGATGGCGTGGAGGAGGGTTGAGAGAGACAGTAAACAGGGAGCATGGTGTGGGGGAGGGTTGAGAGAGACAGTAACCAGTGAGGATGGCGTGGGGGAGGGTTGAGAGAGACAGTAACCAGGGAGGATGGCGTGGAGGAGGGTTGAGAGAGACAGTAACCAGGGAGGATGGTGTGGGGGAGGGTTGAGAGAGACAGTAACCAGTGAGGATGGTGTAGGGGAGGGTTGAGAGAGACAGTAACCAGGGAGGATGGCGTGGAGGAGGGTTGAGAGAGACAGTAACCAGGGAGGATGGCATGGAGGAGGGTTGAGAGAGACAGTAACCAGGGAGGATGGCGTGGAGGAGGGTTGAGAGAGACAGTAACCAGTGAGGATGGCGTGGAGGAGGGTTGAGAGAGACAGTAACCAGGGAGGATGGCATGGAGGAGGGTTGAGAGAGACAGTAACCAGGGAGGATGGTGTGGAGGAGGGTTTGAGAGAGACAGTAACCAGGGAGGATGGCGTGGAGGAGGATTGAGAGAGACAGTAACCAGGGAGGATGGTGTGGGGGAGGGTTGAGAGAGAAAGTAACCAGTGAGGATGGTGTAGGGGAGGGTTGAGAGAGACAGTAACCAGGGAGGATGGCGTGGAGGAGGGTTGAGAGAGACAGTAACCAGGGAGGATGGCGTGGAGGAGGGTTGAGAGAGACAGTAAACAGGGAGCATGGTGTGGGGGAGGGTTGAGAGAGACAGTAACCAGTGAGGATGGCGTGGGGGAGGGTTGAGAGAGACAGTAACCAGGGAGGATGGCGTGGAGGAGGGTTGAGAGAGACAGTAACCAGGGAGGATGGCGTGGAGGAGGGTTGAGAGAGACAGTAACCAGGGAGGATGGTGTGGAGGATGGTTGAGAGAGACAGTAACCAGTGAGGATGGTGTAGGGTAGAGTTGAGAGAGACAGTAACCAGTGAGGATGAGTTGGAGGAGGATTGAGAAAGACAGTAACCAGGGAGGATGGCGTGGGGGAGGGTTGAGAGAGACAGTAACCAGTGAGGATGGCGTGGAGGAGGGTTGAGAGAGACAGTAACCAGGGAGGATGGCGTGGAGGAGGGTTGAGAGAGATAGTAACCAGGGAGGATGGTGTAGGGGAGGGTTGAGAGAGACAGTAACCAGGGAGGATGACGTGGATGAGGGTTGAGAGAGACAGTAACCAGGGAGGATGGCGTGGAGGAGGGTTGAGAGAGACAGTAACCAGGGAGGATGGTGTGGAGGAGGGTTGAGAGAGACAGTAAACAGGGAGCATGGTGTGGGGGAGGGTTGAGAGAGACAGTAACCAGTGAGGATGGCGTGGGGGAGGGTTGAGAGAGACAGTAACCAGGGAGGATGGCGTGGAGGAGGGTTGAGAGAGACAGTAACCAGGGAGGATGGCGTGGAGGAGGGTTGAGAGAGACAGTAACCAGGGAGGATGGTGTGGAGGATGGTTGAGAGAGACAGTAACCAGTGAGGATGGTGTAGGGTAGAGTTGAGAGAGACAGTAACCAGTGAGGATGAGTTGGAGGAGGATTGAGAAAGACAGTAACCAGGGAGGATGGCGTGGGGGAGGGTTGAGAGAGACAGTAACCAGTGAGGATGGCGTGGAGGAGGGTTGAGAGAGACAGTAACCAGGGAGGATGGCGTGGAGGAGGGTTGAGAGAGATAGTAACCAGGGAGGATGGTGTAGGGGAGGGTTGAGAGAGACAGTAACCAGGGAGGATGACGTGGATGAGGGTTGAGAGAGACAGTAACCAGGGAGGATGGCGTGGAGGAGGGTTGAGAGAGACAGTAACCAGGGAGGATGGCATGGAGGAGGGTTGAGAGAGACAGTAACCAGGGAGGATGGCGTGGAGGAGGGTTGAGAGAGACAGTAACCAGTGAGGATGGCGTGGAGGAGGGTTGAGAGAGACAGTAACCAGGGAGGATGGCATGGAGGAGGGTTGAGAGAGACAGTAACCAGGGAGGATGGTGTGGAGGAGGGTTGAGAGAGACAGTAACCAGGGAGGATGGCGTGGAGGAGGATTGAGAGAGACAGTAACCAGGGAGGATGGTGTGGGGGAGGGTTGAGAGAGACAGTAACCAGTGAGGATGGTGTAGGGGAGGGTTGAGAGAGACAGTAACCAGGGAGGATGGCGTGGAGGAGGGTTGAGAGAGACAGTAACCAGGGAGGATGGCGTGGAGGAGGGTTGAGAGAGACAGTAAACAGGGAGCATGGTGTGGGGGAGGGTTGAGAGAGACAGTAACCAGTGAGGATGGCGTGGGGGAGGGTTGAGAGAGACAGTAACCAGGGAGGATGGCGTGGAGGAGGGTTGAGAGAGACAGTAACCAGGGAGGATGGTGTGGGGGAGGGTTGAGAGAGACAGTAACCAGTGAGGATGGTGTAGGGGAGGGTTGAGAGAGACAGTAACCAGGGAGGATGGCGTGGAGGAGGGTTGAGAGAGACAGTAACCAGGGAGGATGGCATGGAGGAGGGTTGAGAGAGACAGTAACCAGGGAGGATGGCGTGGAGGAGGGTTGAGAGAGACAGTAACCAGTGAGGATGGCGTGGAGGAGGGTTGAGAGAGACAGTAACCAGGGAGGATGGCATGGAGGAGGGTTGAGAGAGACAGTAACCAGGGAGGATGGTGTGGAGGAGGGTTGAGAGAGACAGTAACCAGGGAGGATGGCGTGGAGGAGGATTGAGAGAGACAGTAACCAGGGAGGATGGTGTGGGGGAGGGTTGAGAGAGAAAGTAACCAGTGAGGATGGTGTAGGGGAGGGTTGAGAGAGACAGTAACCAGGGAGGATGGCGTGGAGGAGGGTTGAGAGAGACAGTAACCAGGGAGGATGGCGTGGAGGAGGGTTGAGAGAGACAGTAAACAGGGAGCATGGTGTGGGGGAGGGTTGAGAGAGACAGTAACCAGTGAGGATGGCGTGGGGGAGGGTTGAGAGAGACAGTAACCAGGGAGGATGGCGTGGAGGAGGGTTGAGAGAGACAGTAACCAGGGAGGATGGTGTGGGGGAGGGTTGAGAGAGACAGTAACCAGTGAGGATGGTGTAGGGGAGGGTTGAGAGAGACAGTAACCAGGGAGGATGGCGTGGAGGAGGGTTGAGAGAGACAGTAACCAGGGAGGATGGTGTGGAGGAGGGTTGAGAGAGACAGTAAACAGGGAGCATGGTGTGGGGGAGGGTTGAGAGAGACAGTAACCAGTGAGGATGGCGTGGGGGAGGGTTGAGAGAGACAGTAACCAGGGAGGATGGCGTGGAGGAGGGTTGAGAGAGACAGTAACCAGGGAGGATGGCGTGGAGGAGGGTTGAGAGAGACAGTAACCAGGGAGGATGGTGTGGAGGATGGTTGAGAGAGACAGTAACCAGTGAGGATGGTGTGGGGAGGGTTGAGAGAGACAGTAACCAGTGAGGATGGCGTGGAGGAAGGTTGAGAGAGACAGTAACCAGGGAGGATGGCGTGGAGGAGGGTTGAGAGAGACAGTAACCAGGGAGGATGGTTTGGAGGAGGGTTGAGAGAGACAGAAACCAGGGAGGATGGCGTGGAGGAGGGTTGAGAGAGACAGTAACCAGGGAGGATGGCGTGGAGGATGGTTGAGAGAGACAGTAACCAGTGAGGATGGTGTGGGGGGGGCTTGAGAGAGACAGTAACCAGGGAGGATGGCGTGGAGGAGGGTTGAGAGAGACAGTAACCAGTGAGGATGGCGTGGAGGAGGGTTGAGAGAGACAGTAACCAGTGAGGATGGTGTGGGGAGGGTTGAGAGAGACAGTAACCAGTGAGGATGGCGTGGAGGAGGGTTGAGAGAGACAGTAACCAGGGAGGATGGCGTGGAGGAGGGTTGAGAGAGACAGTAACCAGTGAGGATGGCATGGAGGAGGGTTGAGAGAGACAGTAACCAGTGAGGATGGTGTAGGGGAGGATTGAGAGGGACAGTAACCAGGGAGGATGGCGTGGAGGAGGGTTGAGAGAGACAGTAACCAGGGAGGATGGTGTGGAGGAGGGTTGAGAGAGACAGTAAACAGGGAGCATGGTGTGGGGGAGGGTTGAGAGAGACAGTAACCAGTGAGGATGGCGTGGGGGAGGGTTGAGAGAGACAGTAACCAGGGAGGATGGCGTGGAGGAGGGTTGAGAGAGACAGTAACCAGGGAGGATGGCGTGGAGGAGGGTTGAGAGAGACAGTAACCAGGGAGGATGGTGTGGAGGATGGTTTAGAGAGACAGTAACCAGTGAGGATGGTGTGGGGAGGGTTGAGAGAGACAGTAACCAGTGAGGATGGCGTGGAGGAAGGTTGAGAGAGACAGTAACCAGGGAGGATGGCGTGGAGGAGGGTTGAGAGAGACAGTAACCAGGGAGGATGGCGTGGAGGATGGTTGAGAGAGACAGTAACCAGTGAGGATGGCGTGGAGGAGGTTTGAGAGAGACAGTAACCAGGGAGGATGGTTTGGAGGAGGGTTGAGAGAGACAGAAACCAGGGAGGATGGCGTGGAGGAGGGTTGAGAGAGACAGTAACCAGGGAGGATGGCGTGGAGGAGGGTTGAGAGAGATAGTAACCAGGGAGGATGGTGTAGGGTAGAGTTGAGAGAGACAGTAACCAGTGAGGATGAGTTGGAGGAGGATTGAGAAAGACAGTAACCAATGAGGATGGCGTGGGGGAGGGTTGAGAGAGACAGTAACCAGTGAGGATGGCGTGGAGGAGGGTTGAGAGAGACAGTAACCAGGGAGGATGGCGTGGAGGAGGGTTGAGAGAGATAGTAACCAGGGAGGATGGTGTAGGGGAGGGTTGAGAGAGACAGTAACCAGGGAGGATGACGTGGATGAGGGTTGAGAGAGACAGTAACCAGGGAGGATGGCGTGGAGGAGGGTTGAGAGAGACAGTAACCAGGGAGGATGGCATGGAGGAGGGTTGAGAGAGACAGTAACCAGGGAGGATGGCGTGGAGGAGGGTTGAGAGAGACAGTAACCAGTGAGGATGGCGTGGAGGAGGGTTGAGAGAGACAGTAACCAGGGAGGATGGCATGGAGGAGGGTTGAGAGAGACAGTAACCAGGGAGGATGGTGTGGAGGAGGGTTGAGAGAGACAGTAACCAGGGAGGATGGCGTGGAGGAGGATTGAGAGAGACAGTAACCAGGGAGGATGGTGTGGGGGAGGGTTGAGAGAGACAGTAACCAGTGAGGATGGTGTAGGGGAGGGTTGAGAGAGACAGTAACCAGGGAGGATGGCGTGGAGGAGGGTTGAGAGAGACAGTAACCAGGGAGGATGGCGTGGAGGAGGGTTGAGAGAGACAGTAAACAGGGAGCATGGTGTGGGGGAGGGTTGAGAGAGACAGTAACCAGTGAGGATGGCGTGGGGGAGGGTTGAGAGAGACAGTAACCAGGGAGGATGGCGTGGAGGAGGGTTGAGAGAGACAGTAACCAGGGAGGATGGTGTGGGGGAGGGTTGAGAGAGACAGTAACCAGTGAGGATGGTGTAGGGGAGGGTTGAGAGAGACAGTAACCAGGGAGGATGGCGTGGAGGAGGGTTGAGAGAGACAGTAACCAGGGAGGATGGTGTGGAGGAGGGTTGAGAGAGACAGTAAACAGGGAGCATGGTGTGGGGGAGGGTTGAGAGGGACAGTAACCAGGGAGGATGGCGTGGAGGAGGGTTGAGAGAGACAGTAACCAGGGAGGATGGTGTGGAGGAGGGTTGAGAGAGACAGTAAACAGGGAGCATGGTGTGGGGGAGGGTTGAGAGAGACAGTAACCAGTGAGGATGGCGTGGGGGAGGGTTGAGAGAGACAGTAACCAGGGAGGATGGCGTGGAGGAGGGTTGAGAGAGACAGTAACCAGGGAGGATGGCGTGGAGGAGGGTTGAGAGAGACAGTAACCAGGGAGGATGGCGTGGAGGAGGGTTGAGAGAGACAGTAACCAGGGAGGATGGTGTGGGGGAGGGTTGAGAGAGACAGTAACCAGTGAGGATGGTGTAGGGGAGGGTTGAGAGAGACAGTAACCAGGGAGGATGGCGTGGAGGAGGGTTGAGAGAGACAGTAACCAGGGAGGATGGTGTGGAGGAGGGTTGAGAGAGACAGTAAACAGGGAGCATGGTGTAGGGGAGGATTGAGAGGGACAGTAACCAGGGAGGATGGCGTGGAGGAGGGTTGAGAGAGACAGTAACCAGGGAGGATGGTGTGGAGGAGGGTTGAGAGAGACAGTAAACAGGGAGCATGGTGTGGGGGAGGGTTGAGAGAGACAGTAACCAGTGAGGATGGCGTGGGGGAGGGTTGAGAGAGACAGTAACCAGGGAGGATGGCGTGGAGGAGGGTTGAGAGAGACAGTAACCAGGGAGGATGGCGTGGAGGAGGGTTGAGAGAGACAGTAACCAGGGAGGATGGTGTGGAGGATGGTTTAGAGAGACAGTAACCAGTGAGGATGGCGTGGAGGAGGGTTGAGAGAGACAGTAACCAGGGAGGATGGCGTGGAGGATGGTTGAGAGAGACAGTAACCAGTGAGGATGGTGTGGGGGGTTCTTGAGAGAGACAGTAACCAGGGAGGATGGCGTGGAGGAGGGTTGAGAGAGACAGTAACCAGTGAGGATGGCGTGGAGGAGGGTTGAGAGAGACAGTAACCAGTGAGGATGGTGTGGGGAGGGTTGAGAGAGACAGTAACCAGTGAGGATGGCGTGGAGGAGGGTTGAGAGAGACAGTAACCAGGGAGGATGGCGTGGAGGAGGGTTGAGAGAGACAGTAACCAGTGAGGATGGCATGGAGGAGGGTTGAGAGAGACAGTAACCAGTGAGGATGGCGTGGAGGAGGGTTGAGAGAGACAGTAACCAGGGAGGATGGCGTGGAGGAGGGTTGAGAGAGACAGTAACCAGGGAGGATGGCGTGGAGGAGGGTTGAGAGAGATAGTAACCAGGGAGGATGGTGTAGGGTAGAGTTGAGAGAGACAGTAACCAGTGAGGATGAGTTGGAGGAGGATTGAGAAAGACAGTAACCAGGGAGGATGGCGTGGGGGAGGGTTGAGAGAGACAGTAACCAGTGAGGATGGCGTGGAGGAGGGTTGAGAGAGACAGTAACCAGGGAGGATGGCGTGGAGGAGGGTTGAGAGAGATAGTAACCAGGGAGGATGGTGTAGGGGAGGGTTGAGAGAGACAGTAACCAGGGAGGATGACGTGGATGAGGGTTGAGAGAGACAGTAACCAGGGAGGATGGCGTGGAGGAGGGTTGAGAGAGACAGTAACCAGGGAGGATGGCATGGAGGAGGGTTGAGAGAGACAGTAACCAGGGAGGATGGCGTGGAGGAGGGTTGAGAGAGACAGTAACCAGTGAGGATGGCGTGGAGGAGGGTTGAGAGAGACAGTAACCAGGGAGGATGGCATGGAGGAGGGTTGAGAGAGACAGTAACCAGGGAGGATGGTGTGGAGGAGGGTTGAGAGAGACAGTAACCAGGGAGGATGGCGTGGAGGAGGATTGAGAGAGACAGTAACCAGGGAGGATGGTGTGGGGGAGGGTTGAGAGAGACAGTAACCAGTGAGGATGGTGTAGGGGAGGGTTGAGAGAGACAGTAACCAGGGAGGATGGCGTGGAGGAGGGTTGAGAGAGACAGTAACCAGGGAGGATGGCGTGGAGGAGGTTTGAGAGAGACAGTAAACAGGGAGCATGGTGTGGGGGAGGGTTGAGAGAGACAGTAACCAGTGAGGATGGCGTGGGGGAGGGTTGAGAGAGACAGTAACCAGGGAGGATGGCGTGGAGGAGGGTTGAGAGAGACAGTAACCAGGGAGGATGGTGTGGGGGAGGGTTGAGAGAGACAGTAACCAGTGAGGATGGTGTAGGGGAGGGTTGAGAGAGACAGTAACCAGGGAGGATGGCGTGGAGGAGGGTTGAGAGAGACAGTAACCAGGGAGGATGGTGTGGAGGAGGGTTGAGAGAGACAGTAAACAGGGAGCATGGTGTGGGGGAGGGTTGAGAGAGACAGTAACCAGTGAGGATGGCGTGGGGGAGGGTTGAGAGAGACAGTAACCAGGGAGGATGGCGTGGAGGAGGGTTGAGAGAGACAGTAACCAGGGAGGATGGCGTGGAGGAGGGTTGAGAGAGACAGTAACCAGGGAGGATGGTGTGGAGGATGGTTGAGAGAGACAGTAACCAGTGAGGATGGTGTGGGGAGGGTTGAGAGAGACAGTAACCAGTGAGGATGGCGTGGAGGAAGGTTGAGAGAGACAGTAACCAGGGAGGATGGCGTGGAGGAGGGTTGAGAGAGACAGTAACCAGGGAGGATGGTTTGGAGGAGGGTTGAGAGAGACAGAAACCAGGGAGGATGGCGTGGAGGAGGGTTGAGAGAGACAGTAACCAGGGAGGATGGCGTGGAGGATGGTTGAGAGAGACAGTAACCAGTGAGGATGGTGTGGGGGGGGCTTGAGAGAGACAGTAACCAGGGAGGATGGCGTGGAGGAGGGTTGAGAGAGACAGTAACCAGTGAGGATGGCGTGGAGGAGGGTTGAGAGAGACAGTAACCAGTGAGGATGGTGTGGGGAGGGTTGAGAGAGACAGTAACCAGTGAGGATGGCGTGGAGGAGGGTTGAGAGAGACAGTAACCAGGGAGGATGGCGTGGAGGAGGGTTGAGAGAGACAGTAACCAGTGAGGATGGCATGGAGGAGGGTTGAGAGAGACAGTAACCAGTGAGGATGGCGTGGAGGAGGGTTGAGAGAGACAGTAACCAGGGAGGATGGCGTGGAGGAGGGTTGAGAGAGACAGTAACCAGGGAGGATGGCGTGGAGGAGGGTTGAGAGAGACAGTAACCAGTGAGGATGGCGTGGAGGAGGGTTGAGAGAGACAGTAACCAGTGAGGATGGTGTGGGGAGGGTTGAGAGAGACAGTAACCAGTGAGGATGGCGTGGAGGAGGGTTGAGAGAGACAGTAACCAGGGAGGATGGCGTGGAGGAGGGTTGAGAGAGACAGTAACCAGTGAGGATGGTATGGAGGAGGGTTGAGAGAGACAGTAACCAGTGAGGATGGCGTGGAGGAGGGTTGAGAGAGACAGTAACCAGGGAGGATGGCGTGGAGGAGGGTTGAGAGAGACAGTAACCAGGGAGGATGGCGTGGAGGAGGGTTGAGAGAGATAGTAACCAGGGAGGATGGGGTAGGGTTGAGAGAGACAGTAACCAGTGAGGATGAGTTGGAGGAGGATTGAGAAAGACAGTAACCAGGGAGGATGGTTTGGAGGAGGGTTGAGAGAGACAGTAACCAGGGAGGATGGCGTGGAGGATGGTTGAGAGAGACAGTAACCAGGGAGGATGGCGTGGAGGAGGGTTGAGAGAGACAGTAACCAGTGAGGATGGCGTGGAGGAGGGTTGAGAGAGACAGTAACCAGGGAGGATGGCATGGAGGAGGGTTGAGAGAGACAGTAACCAGGGAGGATGGTGTGGAGGAGGGTTGAGAGAGACAGTAACCAGGGAGGATGGCGTGGAGGAGGATTGAGAGAGACAGTAACCAGGGAGGATGGTGTGGGGGAGGGTTGAGAGAGACAGTAACCAGTGAGGATGGTGTAGGGGAGGGTTGAGAGAGAGTAACCAGGGAGGATGGCGTGGAGGAGGGTTGAGAGAGACAGTAACCAGGGAGGATGGCGTGGAGGAGGGTTGAGAGAGACAGTAAACAGGGAGCATGGTGTGGGGGAGGGTTGAGAGAGACAGTAACCAGTGAGGATGGCGTGGGGGAGGGTTGAGAGAGAGAGTAACCAGGGAGGATGGCGTGGAGGAGGGTTGAGAGAGACAGTAACCAGGGAGGATGGCGTGGAGGAGGGTTGAGAGAGACAGTAACCAGGGAGGATGGTGTAGGGAGGGGTTGAGAGAGACAGTAACCAGTGAGGATTGTGTGGAGGAGGGTTGAGAGAGACAGTAACCAGTGAGGATGGTGTAGGGGAGGGTTGAGAGAGACAGTAACCAGTGAGGATGGTGTGGAGGAGGGTTGAGAGAGACAGTAACCAGGGAGGATGGCGTGGAGGAGGGTTGAGAGAGACAGTAACCAGTGAGGATGGCATGGAGGAGGGTTGAGAGAGACAGTAACCAGTGAGGATGGCGTGGAGGAGGGTTGAGAGAGACAGTAACCAGGGAGGATGGCGTGGAGGAGGGTTGAGAGAGACAGTAACCAGGGAGGATGGCGTGGAGGAGGGTTGAGAGAGATAGTAACCAGGGAGGATGGTGTAGGGTAGGGTTGAGAGAGACAGTAACCAGTGAGGATGAGTTGGAGGAGGATTGAGAAAGACAGTAACCAGGGAGGATGGTTTGGAGGAGGGTTGAGAGAGACAGTAACCAGGGAGGATGGCGTGGAGGATGGTTGAGAGAGACAGTAACCAGGGAGGATGGCGTGGAGGAGGGTTGAGAGAGACAGTAACCAGTGAGGATGGCGTGGAGGAGGGTTGAGAGAGACAGTAACCAGGGAGGATGGCATGGAGGAGGGTTGAGAGAGACAGTAACCAGGGAGGATGGTGTGGAGGAGGGTTGAGAGAGACAGTAACCAGGGAGGATGGCGTGGAGGAGGATTGAGAGAGACAGTAACCAGGGAGGATGGTGTGGGGGAGGGTTGAGAGAGACAGTAACCAGTGAGGATGGTGTAGGGGAGGGTTGAGAGAGAGTAACCAGGGAGGATGGCGTGGAGGAGGGTTGAGAGAGACAGTAACCAGGGAGGATGGCGTGGAGGAGGGTTGAGAGAGATAGTAAACAGGGAGCATGGTGTGGGGGAGGGTTGAGAGAGACAGTAACCAGTGAGGATGGCGTGGGGGAGGGTTGAGAGAGACAGTAACCAGGGAGGATGGCGTGGAGGAGGGTTGAGAGAGACAGTAACCAGGGAGGATGGCGTGGAGGAGGGTTGAGAGAGACAGTAACCAGGGAGGATGGTGTAGGGAGGGGTTGAGAGAGACAGTAACCAGTGAGGATTGTGTGGAGGAGGGTTGAGAGAGACAGTAACCAGTGAGGATGGTGTAGGGGAGGGTTGAGAGAGACAGTAACCAGTGAGGATGGTGTGGAGGAGGGTTGAGAGAGACATTAACCAGGGAGGATGGCGTGGAGGAGGGTTGAGAGAGACAGTAACCAGTGAGGATGGTGTAGGGGAGGGTTGAGAGAGACAGTAACCAGGGAGGATGGCGTGGAGGAAGGTTGAGAGAGACAGTAACCAGGGAGGATGGCGTGGAGGAGGGTTGAGAGAGACAGTAACCAGGGAGGATGGCGTGGAGGAGGGTTGAGAGAGACAGTAACCAGGGAGGATGGCGTGGAGGATGGTTGAGAGAGACAGTAACCAGGGAGGATGGCGTGGAGGAGGGTTGAGAGAGACAGTAACCAGGGAGGATGTTATGGAGGAGGGTTGAGAGAGACAGTAACCAGGGAGGATGGTGTGGAGGAGGGTTGAGAGAGACAGTAACCAGGGAGGATGGCGTGGAGGAGGGTTGAGAGAGACAGTAACCAGGGAGGATGGCGTGGAGGAGGGTTGAGAGAGACAGTAACCAGGGAGGATGGCGTGGAGGATGTTTGAGAGAGACAGTAACCAGGGAGGATGGCGTGGAGGAGGGTTGAGAGAGACAGTAACCAGGGAGGATGTTATGGAGGAGGGTTGAGAGAGACAGTAACCAGGGAGGATGGTGTGGAGGAGGGTTGAGAGAGACAGTAACCAGGGAGGATGGCGTGGAGGAGGGTTGAGAGAGACAGTAACCAGGGAGGATGGCATGGAGGAGGGTTGAGAGAGACAGTAACCAGGGAGGATGGTGTGGAGGAGGGTTGAGAGAGACAGTAACCAGGGAGGATGGCGTGGAGGAGGATTGAGAGAGACAGTAACCAGGGAGGATGGTGTGGGGGAGGGTTGAGAGAGACAGTAACCAGTGAGGATGGTGTAGGGGAGGGTTGAGAGAGAGTAACCAGGGAGGATGGCGTGGAGGAGGGTTGAGAGAGACAGTAACCAGGGAGGATGGCGTGGAGGAGGGTTGAGAGAGACAGTAAACAGGGAGCATGGTGTGGGGGAGGGTTGAGAGAGACAGTAACCAGTGAGGATGGCGTGGGGGAGGGTTGAGAGAGACAGTAACCAGGGAGGATGGCGTGGAGGAGGGTTGAGAGAGACAGTAACCAGGGAGGATGGCGTGGAGGAGGGTTGAGAGAGACAGTAACCAGGGAGGATGGTGTAGGGAGGGGTTGAGAGAGACAGTAACCAGTGAGGATTGTGTGGAGGAGGGTTGAGAGAGACAGTAACCAGTGAGGATGGTGTAGGGGAGGGTTGAGAGAGACAGTAACCAGTGAGGATGGTGTGGAGGAGGGTTGAGAGAGACAGTAACCAGGGAGGATGGCGTGGAGGAGGGTTGAGAGAGATAGTAACCAGGGAGGATGGTGTAGGGTAGGGTTGAGAGAGACAGTAACCAGTGAGGATGAGTTGGAGGAGGATTGAGAAAGACAGTAACCAGGGAGGATGGTTTGGAGGAGGGTTGAGAGAGACAGTAACCAGGGAGGATGGCGTGGAGGATGGTTGAGAGAGACAGTAACCAGGGAGGATGGCGTGGAGGAGGGTTGAGAGAGACAGTAACCAGTGAGGATGGCGTGGAGGAGGGTTGAGAGAGACAGTAACCAGGGAGGATGGCATGGAGGAGGGTTGAGAGAGACAGTAACCAGGGAGGATGGTGTGGGGGAGGGTTGAGAGAGACAGTAACCAGTGAGGATGGTGTAGGGGAGGGTTGAGAGAGAGTAACCAGGGAGGATGGCGTGGAGGAGGGTTGAGAGAGACAGTAACCAGGGAGGATGGCGTGGAGGAGGGTTGAGAGAGACAGTAAACAGGGAGCATGGTGTGGGGGAGGGTTGAGAGAGACAGTAACCAGTGAGGATGGCGTGGGGGAGGGTTGAGAGAGACAGTAACCAGGGAGGATGGCGTGGAGGAGGGTTGAGAGAGACAGTAACCAGGGAGGATGGCGTGGAGGAGGGTTGAGAGAGACAGTAACCAGGGAGGATGGTGTAGGGAGGGGTTGAGAGAGACAGTAACCAGTGAGGATTGTGTGGAGGAGGGTTGAGAGAGACAGTAACCAGTGAGGATGGTGTAGGGGAGGGTTGAGAGAGACAGTAACCAGTGAGGATGGTGTGGAGGAGGGTTGAGAGAGACATTAACCAGGGAGGATGGCGTGGAGGAGGGTTGAGAGAGACAGTAACCAGTGAGGATGGTGTAGGGGAGGGTTGAGAGAGACAGTAACCAGGGAGGATGGCGTGGAGGAAGGTTGAGAGAGACAGTAACCAGGGAGGATGGCGTGGAGGAGGGTTGAGAGAGACAGTAACCAGGGAGGATGGCGTGGAGGAGGGTTGAGAGAGACAGTAACCAGGGAGGATGGCGTGGAGGATGGTTGAGAGAGACAGTAACCAGGGAGGATGGCGTGGAGGAGGGTTGAGAGAGACAGTAACCAGGGAGGATGTTATGGAGGAGGGTTGAGAGAGACAGTAACCAGGGAGGATGGTGTGGAGGAGGGTTGAGAGAGACAGTAACCAGGGAGGATGGCGTGGAGGAGGGTTGAGAGAGACAGTAACCAGGGAGGATGGCGTGGAGGAGGGTTGAGAGAGACAGTAACCAGGGAGGATGGCGTGGAGGATGTTTGAGAGAGACAGTAACCAGGGAGGATGGCGTGGAGGAGGGTTGAGAGAGACAGTAACCAGGGAGGATGTTATGGAGGAGGGTTGAGAGAGACAGTAACCAGGGAGGATGGTGTGGAGGAGGGTTGAGAGAGACAGTAACCAGGGAGGATGGCGTGGAGGAGGGTTGAGAGAGACAGTAACCAGGGAGGATGGCATGGAGGAGGGTTGAGAGAGACAGTAACCAGGGAGGATGGTGTGGAGGAGGGTTGAGAGAGACAGTAACCAGGGAGGATGGCGTGGAGGAGGATTGAGAGAGACAGTAACCAGGGAGGATGGTGTGGGGGAGGGTTGAGAGAGACAGTAACCAGTGAGGATGGTGTAGGGGAGGGTTGAGAGAGAGTAACCAGGGAGGATGGCGTGGAGGAGGGTTGAGAGAGACAGTAACCAGGGAGGATGGCGTGGAGGAGGGTTGAGAGAGACAGTAAACAGGGAGCATGGTGTGGGGGAGGGTTGAGAGAGACAGTAACCAGTGAGGATGGCGTGGGGGAGGGTTGAGAGAGACAGTTACCAGGGAGGATGGCGTGGAGGAGGGTTGAGAGAGACAGTAACCAGGGAGGATGGCGTGGAGGAGGGTTGAGAGAGACAGTAACCAGGGAGGATGGTGTAGGGAGGGGTTGAGAGAGACAGTAACCAGTGAGGATTGTGTGGAGGAGGGTTGAGAGAGACAGTAACCAGTGAGGATGGTGTAGGGGAGGGTTGAGAGAGACAGTAACCAGTGAGGATGGTGTGGAGGAGGGTTGAGAGAGACATTAACCAGGGAGGATGGCGTGGAGGAGGGTTGAGAGAGACAGTAACCAGTGAGGATGGTGTAGGGGAGGGTTGAGAGAGACAGTAACCAGTGAGGATGGTGTAGGGGAGGGTTGAGAGAGACAGTAACCAGGGAGGATGGCGTGGAGGAAGGTTGAGAGAGACAGTAACCAGGGAGGATGGCGTGGAGGAGGGTTGAGAGAGACAGTAACCAGGGAGGATGGCGTGGAGGAGGGTTGAGAGAGACAGTAACCAGGGAGGATGGCGTGGAGGATGGTTGAGAGAGACAGTAACCAGGGAGGATGGCGTGGAGGAGGGTTGAGAGAGACAGTAACCAGGGAGGATGTTATGGAGGAGGGTTGAGAGAGACAGTAACCAGGGAGGATGGTGTGGAGGAGGGTTGAGAGAGACAGTAACCAGGGAGGATGGCGTGGAGGAGGGTTGAGAGAGACAGTAACCAGGGAGGATGGCGTGGAGGAGGGTTGAGAGAGACAGTAACCAGGGAGGATGGCGTGGAGGATGTTTGAGAGAGACAGTAACCAGGGAGGATGGCGTGGAGGAGGGTTGAGAGAGACAGTAACCAGGGAGGATGTTATGGAGGAGGGTTGAGAGAGACAGTAACCAGGGAGGATGGTGTGGAGGAGGGTTGAGAGAGACAGTAACCAGGGAGGATGGCGTGGAGGAGGGTTGAGAGAGACAGTAACCAGGGAGGATGGCATGGAGGAGGGTTGAGAGAGACAGTAACCAGGGAGGATGGTGTGGAGGAGGGTTGAGAGAGACAGTAACCAGGGAGGATGGCGTGGAGGAGGATTGAGAGAGACAGTAACCAGGGAGGATGGTGTGGGGGAGGGTTGAGAGAGACAGTAACCAGTGAGGATGGTGTAGGGGATTGTTGAGAGAGAGTAACCAGGGAGGATGGCGTGGAGGAGGGTTGAGAGAGACAGTAACCAGGGAGGATGGCGTGGAGGAGGGTTGAGAGAGACAGTAAACAGGGAGCATGGTGTGGGGGAGGGTTGAGAGAGACAGTAACCAGTGAGGATGGCGTGGGGGAGGGTTGAGAGAGACAGTTACCAGGGAGGATGGCGTGGAGGAGGGTTGAGAGAGACAGTAACCAGGGAGGATGGCGTGGAGGAGGGTTGAGAGAGACAGTAACCAGGGAGGATGGTGTAGGGAGGGGTTGAGAGAGACAGTAACCAGTGAGGATTGTGTGGAGGAGGGTTGAGAGAGACAGTAACCAGTGAGGATGGTGTAGGGGAGGGTTGAGAGAGACAGTAACCAGTGAGGATGGTGTGGAGGAGGGTTGAGAGAGACATTAACCAGGGAGGATGGCGTGGAGGAGGGTTGAGAGAGACAGTAACCAGTGAGGATGGTGTAGGGGAGGGTTGAGAGAGACAGTAACCAGGGAGGATGGCGTGGAGGAAGGTTGAGAGAGACAGTAACCAGGGAGGATGGCGTGGAGGAGGGTTGAGAGAGACAGTAACCAGGGAGGATGGCGTGGAGGAGGGTTGAGAGAGACAGTAACCAGGGAGGATGGCGTGGAGGATGGTTGAGAGAGACAGTAACCAGGGAGGATGGCGTGGAGGAGGGTTGAGAGAGACAGTAACCAGGGAGGATGTTATGGAGGAGGGTTGAGAGAGACAGTAACCAGGGAGGATGGTGTGGAGGAGGGTTGAGAGAGACAGTAACCAGGGAGGATGGCGTGGAGGAGGGTTGAGAGAGACAGTAACCAGGGAGGATGGCGTGGAGGAGGGTTGAGAGAGACAGTAACCAGGGAGGATGGCGTGGAGGATGTTTGAGAGAGACAGTAACCAGGGAGGATGGCGTGGAGGAGGGTTGAGAGAGACAGTAACCAGGGAGGATGTTATGGAGGAGGGTTGAGAGAGACAGTAACCAGGGAGGATGGTGTGGAGGAGGGTTGAGAGAGACAGTAACCAGGGAGGATGGCGTGGAGGAGGGTTGAGAGAGACAGTAACCAGGAAGGATGGTGTGGGGGAGGGTTGAGAGAGACAGTAACCAGTGAGGATGGTGTAGGGGAGGGTTGAGAGAGACAGTAACCAGGGAGGATGGCGTGGAGGAGGGTTGAGAGAGACAGTAACCAGGGAGGATGGCGTGGAGGAGGGTTGAGAGAGACAGTAACCAGGGAGGATGGTGTGGGGGAGGGTTGAGAGAGACAGTAACCAGTGAGGATGGCGTGGGGGAGGGTTGAGAGAGACAGTAACCAGGGAGGATGGCGTGGAGGAGGGTTGAGAGAGACAGTAACCAGGGAGGATGGCGTGGAGGAGGGTTGAGAGAGACAGTAACCAGGGAGGATGGTGTAGGGGAGGGTTGAGAGAGACAGTAACCAGTGAGGATGGTGTGGAGGAGGGTTGAGAGAGACAATAACCAGTGAGGATGGTGTAGGGGAGGGTTGAGAGAGACAGTAACCAGTGAGGATGGTGTGGAGGAGGGTCGAGAGAGACAGTAACCAGGGAGGATGGCGTGGAGGAGGGTTGAGAGAGACAGTAACCAGTGAGGATGGTGTGGGGAGGGTTGAGAGAGACAGTTACCAGGGAGGATGGTGTGGAGGAGGGTTGAGAGAGACAGTAACCAGTGAGGATGGTGTAGGGGAGGGTTGAGAGAGACAGTAACCAGTGAGGATGGCGTGGAGGAGGGTTGAGAGAGACAGTAACCAGGGAGGATGGCGTGGAGAAGGGTTGAGAGAGACAGTAACCAGGGAGGATGGTGTGGAGGAGGGTTGAGAGAGACAGTAACCAGTGAGGATGGTGTAGGGGAGGGTTGAGAGAGACAGTAACCAGTGAGGATGGCATGGAGGAGGGTTGAGAGAGACAGTAACCAGGGAGGATGGCGTGGAGGAGGGTTGAGAGAGACAGTAACCAGGGAGGATGGCGTGGAGGAGTGTTGAGAGAGACAGTAACCAGTGAGGATGGTGTGGGGAGGGTTGAGAGAGACAGTAACCAGGGAGGATGGTGTGGAGGAGGGTTGAGAGAGACAGTAACCAGTGAGGATGGTGTAGGGGAGGGTTGAGAGAGACAGTAACCAGGGAGGATGGCGTGGAGGAGGGTTGAGAGAGACAGTAACCAGGGAGGATGGCGTGGAGGAGGGTTGAGAGAGACAGTAACCAGTGAGGATGGTGTGGGGAGGGTTGAGAGAGACAGTAACCAGTGAGGATGGCGTGGAGGAAGGTTGAGAGAGACAGTAACCAGGGAGGATGGCGTGGAGGAGGGTTGAGAGAGACAGTAACCAGGGAGGATGGCGTGGAGGATGGTTGAGAGAGACAGTAACCAGTGAGGATGGCGTGGAGGAGGTTTGAGAGAGACAGTAACCAGGGAGGATGGTTTGGAGGAGGGTTGAGAGAGACAGAAACCAGGGAGGATGGCGTGGAGGAGGGTTGAGAGAGACAGTAACCAGGGAGGATGGTGTGGAGGATGGTTGAGAGAGACAGTAACCAGTGAGGATGGTGTGGGGGGGGCTTGAGAGAGACAGTAACCAGGGAGGATGGCGTGGAGGAGGGTTGAGAGAGATAGTAACCAGGGAGGATGGTGTAGGGGAGGGTTGAGAGAGACAGTAACCAGGGAGGATGACGTGGATGAGGGTTGAGAGAGACAGTAACCAGGGAGGATGGCGTGGAGGAGGGTTGAGAGAGACAGTAACCAGGGAGGATGGCATGGAGGAGGGTTGAGAGAGACAGTAACCAGTGAGGATGGCATGGAGGAGGGTTGAGAGAGACAGTAACCAGTGAGGATGGCGTGGAGGAGGGTTGAGAGAGACAGTAACCAGGGAGGATGGCGTGGAGGATGGTTGAGAGAGACAGTAACCAGGGAGGATGGCGTGGAGGAGGGTTGAGAGAGACAGTAACCAGGGAGGATGTTATGGAGGAGGGTTGAGAGAGACAGTAACCAGGGAGGATGGTGTGGAGGAGGGTTGAGAGAGACAGTAACCAGGGAGGATGGCGTGGAGGAGGGTTGAGAGAGACAGTAACCAGGAAGGATGGTGTGGGGGAGGGTTGAGAGAGACAGTAACCAGTGAGGATGGTGTAGGGGAGGGTTGAGAGAGACAGTAACCAGGGAGGATGGCGTGGAGGAGGGTTGAGAGAGACAGTAACCAGGGAGGATGGCGTGGAGGAGGGTTGAGAGAGACAGTAACCAGTGAGGATGGTGTGGGGAGGGTTGAGAGAGACAGTTACCAGGGAGGATGGTGTGGAGGAGGATTGAGAGAGACAGTAACCAGTGAGGATGGTGTAGGGGAGGGTTGAGAGAGACAGTAACCAGTGAGGATGGCGTGGAGGAGGGTTGAGAGAGACAGTAACCAGGGAGGATGGCGTGGAGAAGGGTTGAGAGAGACAGTAACCAGGGAGGATGGTGTGGAGGAGGGTTGAGAGAGACAGTAACCAGTGAGGATGGTGTAGGGGAGGGTTGAGAGAGACAGTAACCAGTGAGGATGGCATGGAGGAGGGTTGAGAGAGACAGTAACCAGGGAGGATGGCGTGGAGGAGGGTTGAGAGAGACAGTAACCAGGGAGGATGGCGTGGAGGAGTGTTGAGAGAGACAGTAACCAGTGAGGATGGTGTGGGGAGGGTTGAGAGAGACAGTAACCAGGGAGGATGGTGTGGAGGAGGGTTGAGAGAGACAGTAACCAGTGAGGATGGTGTAGGGGAGGGTTGAGAGAGACAGTAACCAGGGAGGATGGCGTGGAGGAGGGTTGAGAGAGACAGTAACCAGGGAGGATGGCGTGGAGGAGGGTTGAGAGAGACAGTAACCAGTGAGGATGGTGTGGGGAGGGTTGAGAGAGACAGTAACCAGTGAGGATGGCGTGGAGGAAGGTTGAGAGAGACAGTAACCAGGGAGGATGGCGTGGAGGAGGGTTGAGAGAGACAGTAACCAGGGAGGATGGCGTGGAGGATGGTTGAGAGAGACAGTAACCAGTGAGGATGGCGTGGAGGAGGTTTGAGAGAGACAGTAACCAGGGAGGATGGTTTGGAGGAGGGTTGAGAGAGACAGAAACCAGGGAGGATGGCGTGGAGGAGGGTTGAGAGAGACAGTAACCAGGGAGGATGGTGTGGAGGATGGCTGAGAGATACAGTAACCAGTGAGGATGGTGTGGGGGGGGCTTGAGAGAGACAGTAACCAGGGAGGATGGCGTGGAGGAGGGTTGAGAGAGACAGTAACCAGTGAGGATGGCATGGAGGAGGGTTGAGAGAGACAGTAACCAGTGAGGATGGTGTGGGGAGGGTTGAGAGAGACAGTAACCAGTGAGGATGGCGTGGAGGAGGGTTGAGAGAGACAGTAACCAGGGAGGATGGCGTGGAGGAGGGTTGAGAGAGACAGTAACCAGTGAGGATGGCATGGAGGAGGGTTGAGAGAGACAGTAACCAGTGAGGATGGCGTGGAGGAGGGTTGAGAGAGACAGTAACCAGGGAGGATTGCGTGGAGGATGGTTGAGAGAGACAGTAACCAGGGAGGATGGCGTGGAGGAGGGTTGAGAGAGACAGTAACCAGGGAGGATGTTATGGAGGAGGGTTGAGAGAGACAGTAACCAGGGAGGATGGTGTGGAGGAGGGTTGAGAGAGACAGTAACCAGGGAGGATGGCGTGGAGGAGGGTTGAGAGAGACAGTAACCAGGAAGGATGGTGTGGGGGAGGGTTGAGAGAGACAGTAACCAGTGAGGATGGTGTAGGGGAGGGTTGAGAGAGACAGTAACCAGGGAGGATGTCGTGGAGGAGGGTTGAGAGAGACAGTAACCAGGGAGGATGGCGTGGAGGAGGGTTGAGAGAGACAGTAACCAGGGAGGATGGTGTGGGGGAGGGTTGAGAGAGACAGTAACCAGTGAGGATGGCGTGGGGGAGGGTTGAGAGAGACAGTAACCAGAGAGGATGGCGTGGAGGAGGGTTGAGAGAGACAGTAACCAGGGAGGATGGCGTGGAGGAGGGTTGAGAGAGACAGTAACCAGGGAGGATGGTGTAGGGGAGGGTTGAGAGAGACAGTAACCAGTGAGGATGGTGTGGAGGAGGGTTGAGAGAGACAATAACCAGTGAGGATGGTGTAGGGGAGGGTTGAGAGAGACAGTAACCAGTGAGGATGGTGTGGAGGAGGGTCGAGAGAGACAGTAACCAGGGAGGATGGCGTGGAGGAGGGTTGAGAGAGACAGTAACCAGTGAGGATGGTGTGGGGAGGGTTGAGAGAGACAGTTACCAGGGAGGATGGTGTGGAGGAGGATTGAGAGAGACAGTAACCAGTGAGGATGGTGTAGGGGAGGGTTGAGAGAGACAGTAACCAGTGAGGATGGCATGGAGGAGGGTTGAGAGAGACAGTAACCAGGGAGGATGGCGTGGAGAAGGGTTGAGAGAGACAGTAACCAGGGAGGATGGTGTGGAGGAGGGTTGAGAGAGACAGTAACCAGTGAGGATGGTGTAGGGGAGGGTTGAGAGAGACAGTAACCAGTGAGGATGGCATGGAGGAGGGTTGAGAGAGACAGTAACCAGGGAGGATGGCGTGGAGGAGGGTTGAGAGAGACAGTAACCAGGGAGGATGGCGTGGAGGAGTGTTGAGAGAGACAGTAACCAGTGAGGATGGTGTGGGGAGGGTTGAGAGAGACAGTAACCAGGGAGGATGGTGTGGAGGAGGGTTGAGAGAGACAGTAACCAGTGAGATGGTGTAGGGGAGGGTTGAGAGAGACAGTAACCAGGGAGGATGGCGTGGAGGAGGGTTGAGAGAGACAGTAACCAGGGAGGATGGCGTGGAGGAGGGTTGAGAGAGACAGTAACCAGTGAGGATGGTGGGGAGGGCTGAGAGAGACAGTAACCAGTGAGGATGGCGTGGAGGAAGGTTGAGAGAGACAGTAACCAGGGAGGATGGCGTGGAGGAGGGTTGAGAGAGACAGTAACCAGGGAGGATGGCGTGGAGGATGGTTGAGAGAGACAGTAACCAGTGAGGATGGCGTGGAGGAGGTTTGAGAGAGACAGTAACCAGGGAGGATGGTTTGGAGGATGGCTGAGAGATACAGTAACCAGTGAGGATGGTGTGGGGGGGGGCTTGAGAGAGACAGTAACCAGGGAGGATGGCGTGGAGGAGGGTTGAGAGAGACAGTAACCAGTGAGGATGGCATGGAGGAGGGTTGAGAGAGACAGTAACCAGTGAGGATGGTGTGGGGAGGGTTGAGAGAGACAGTAACCAGTGAGGATGGCGTGGAGGAGGGTTGAGAGAGACAGTAACCAGGGAGGATGGCGTGGAGGAGGGTTGAGAGAGACAGTAACCAGTGAGGATGGCATGGAGGAGGGTTGAGAGAGACAGTAACCAGTGAGGATGGCGTGGAGGAGGGTTGAGAGAGACAGTAACCAGGGAGGATGGCGTGGAGGATGGTTGAGAGAGACAGTAACCAGGGAGGATGGCGTGGAGGAGGGTTGAGAGAGACAGTAACCAGGGAGGATGTTATGGAGGAGGGTTGAGAGAGACAGTAACCAGGGAGGATGGTGTGGAGGAGGGTTGAGAGAGACAGTAACCAGGGAGGATGGCGTGGAGGAGGGTTGAGAGAGACAGTAACCAGGAAGGATGGTGTGGGGGAGGGTTGAGAGAGACAGTAACCAGTGAGGATGGTGTAGGGGAGGGTTGAGAGAGACAGTAACCAGGGAGGATGTCGTGGAGGAGGGTTGAGAGAGACAGTAACCAGGGAGGATGGCGTGGAGGAGGGTTGAGAGAGACAGTAACCAGGGAGGATGGTGTGGGGGAGGGTTGAGAGAGACAGTAACCAGTGAGGATGGCGTGGGGGAGGGTTGAGAGAGACAGTAACCAGAGAGGATGGCGTGGAGGAGGGTTGAGAGAGACAGTAACCAGGGAGGATGGCGTGGAGGAGGGTTGAGAGAGACAGTAACCAGGGAGGATGGTGTAGGGGAGGGTTGAGAGAGACAGTAACCAGTGAGGATGGTGTGGAGGAGGGTTGAGAGAGACAATAACCAGTGAGGATGGTGTAGGGGAGGGTTGAGAGAGACAGTAACCAGTGAGGATGGTGTGGAGGAGGGTCGAGAGAGACAGTAACCAGGGAGGATGGCGTGGAGGAGGGTTGAGAGAGACAGTAACCAGTGAGGATGGTGTGGGGAGGGTTGAGAGAGACAGTTACCAGGGAGGATGGTGTGGAGGAGGATTGAGAGAGACAGTAACCAGTGAGGATGGTGTAGGGGAGGGTTGAGAGAGACAGTAACCAGTGAGGATGGTGTAGGGGAGGGTTGAGAGAGACAGTAACCAGTGAGGATGGCATGGAGGAGGGTTGAGAGAGACAGTAACCAGGGAGGATGGCGTGGAGAAGGGTTGAGAGAGACAGTAACCAGGGAGGATGGTGTGGAGGAGGGTTGAGAGAGACAGTAACCAGTGAGGATGGTGTAGGGGAGGGTTGAGAGAGACAGTAACCAGTGAGGATGGCATGGAGGAGGGTTGAGAGAGACAGTAACCAGGGAGGATGGCGTGGAGGAGGGTTGAGAGAGACAGTAACCAGGGAGGATGGCGTGGAGGAGTGTTGAGAGAGACAGTAACCAGTGAGGATGGTGTGGGGAGGGTTGAGAGAGACAGTAACCAGGGAGGATGGTGTGGAGGAGGGTTGAGAGAGACAGTAACCAGTGAGATGGTGTAGGGGAGGGTTGAGAGAGACAGTAACCAGGGAGGATGGCGTGGAGGAGGGTTGAGAGAGACAGTAACCAGGGAGGATGGCGTGGAGGAGGGTTGAGAGAGACAGTAACCAGTGAGGATGGTGGGGAGGGCTGAGAGAGACAGTAACCAGTGAGGATGGCGTGGAGGAAGGTTGAGAGAGACAGTAACCAGGGAGGATGGCGTGGAGGAGGGTTGAGAGAGACAGTAACCAGGGAGGATGGCGTGGAGGATGGTTGAGAGAGACAGTAACCAGTGAGGATGGCGTGGAGGAGGTTTGAGAGAGACAGTAACCAGGGAGGATGGTTTGGAGGAGGGTTGAGAGAGACAGAAACCAGGGAGGATGGCGTGGAGGAGGGTTGAGAGAGACAGTAACCAGGGAGGATGGTGTGGAGGATGGTTGAGAGAGACAGTAACCAGTGAGGATGGTGTGGGGGGGGCTTGAGAGAGACAGTAACCAGGGAGGATGGCGTGGAGGAGGGTTGAGAGAGACAGTAACCAGTGAGGATGGTGTGGAGGAGGGTTGAGAGAGACAGTAACCAGTGAGGATGGTGTGGGGAGGGTTACGAGAGACAGTAACCAGTGAGGATGGCGTGGAGGAGGGTTGAGAGAGACAGTAACCAGGGAGGATGGCGTGGAGGAGGGTTGAGAGAGACAGTAACCAGTGAGGATGGCATGGAGGAGGGTTGAGAGAGACAGTAACCAGTGAGGATGGCGTGGAGGAGGGTTGAGAGAGACAGTAACCAGGGAGGATGGCGTGGAGGAGGGTTGAGAGAGACAGTAACCAGGGAGGATGGCGTGGAGGAGGGTTGAGAGAGATAGTAACCAGGGAGGATGGTGTAGGGGAGGGTTGAGAGAGACAGTAACCAGTGAGGATGAGTTGGAGGAGGATTGAGAAAGACAGTAACCAGGGAGGATGGCGTGGAGGAGGGTTGAGAGAGACAGTAACCAGTGAGGATGGCGTGGAGGAGGGTTGAGAGAGACAGTAACCAGGGAGGATGGCGTGGAGGAGGGTTGAGAGAGATAGTAACCAGGGAGGATGGTGTTGGGGGAGGGTTGAGAGAGACAGTAACCAGGGAGGATGATGTGGATGAGGGTTGAGAGAGACAGTAACCAGGGAGGATGGCGTGGAGGAGGGTTGAGAGAGACAGTAACCAGGGAGGATGGCGTGGAGGAGGGTTGAGAGAGACAGTAAACAGGGAGCATGGTGTGGGGGAGGGTTGAGAGAGACAGTAACCAGTGAGGATGGCGTGGGGGAGGGTTGAGAGAGACAGTATCCAGGGAGGATGGTGTGGAGGAGGGTTGAGAGAGACAGTAACCAGGGAGGATGGCGTGGAGGAGGGTTGAGAGAGACAGTAACCAGGGAGGATGGTGTGGAGGATGGTTGAGAGAGACAGTAACCAGTGAGGATGGTGTGGGGAGGGTTGAGAGAGATTAACCAGTGAGGATGGCGTGGAGGAAGGTTGAGAGAGACAGTAACCAGGGAGGATGGCGTGGAGGAGGGTTGAGAGAGACAGTAACCAGGGAGGATGGCGTGGAGGATGGTTGAGAGAGACAGTAACCAGTGAGGATGGCGTGGAGGAGGTTTGAGAGAGACAGTAACCAGGGAGGATGGTTTGGAGGAGGGTTGAGAGAGACAGAAACCCTGGAGGATGGCGTGGAGGAGGGTTGAGAGAGACAGTAACCAGGGAGGATGGCGTGGAGGATGGTTTAGAGAGACAGTAACCAGGGAGGATGGTTTGGAGGAGGGTTGAGAGAGACAGTAACCAGTGAGGATGGCGTGGAGGAGGTTTGAGAGAGACAGTAACCAGGGAGGATGGTTTGGAGGAGGGTTGAGAGAGACAGAAACCAGGGAGGATGGCGTGGAGGAGGGTTGAGAGAGACAGTAACCAGGGAGGATGGTGTGGACGATGGTTGAGAGAGACAGTAACCAGTGAGGATGGTGTGGGGGGGGCTTGAGAGAGACAGTAACCAGGGAGGATGGCGTGGAGGAGGGTTGAGAGAGACAGTAACCAGGGAGGATGGCGTGGAGGATGGTTGAGAGAGACAGTAACCAGTGAGGATGGCGTGGAGGAGGTTTGAGAGAGACAGTAAACAGGGAGCATGGTGTGGGGGAGGGTTGAGAGAGACAGTAACCAGTGAGGATGGCGTGGGGGAGGGTTGAGAGAGACAGTAACCAGGGAGGATGGTGTGGAGGAGGGTTGAGAGAGACAGTAACCAGGGAGGATGGCGTGGAGGAGGGTTGAGAGAGACAGTAACCAGGGAGGATGGTGTGGAGGATGGTTGAGAGAGACAGTAACCAGTGAGGATGGTGTGGGGAGGGTTGAGAGAGACAGTAACCAGTGAGGATGGCGTGGAGGAAGGTTGAGAGAGACAGTAACCAGGGAGGATGGCGTGGAGGAGGGTTGAGAGAGACAGTAACCAGGGAGGATGGCGTGGAGGATGGTTGAGAGAGACAGTAACCAGTGAGGATGGCGTGGAGGAGGTTTGAGAGAGACAGTAACCAGGGAGGATGGTTTGGAGGAGGGTTGAGAGAGACAGTAACCAGTGAGGATGGCGTGGAGGAGGTTTGAGAGAGACAGTAACCAGGGAGGATGGTTTGGAGGAGGGTTGAGAGAGACAGAAACCAGGGAGGATGGCGTGGAGGAGGGTTGAGAGAGACAGTAACCAGGGAGGATGGTGTGGACGATGGTTGAGAGAGACAGTAACCAGTGAGGATGGTGTGGGGGGGCTTGAGAGAGACAGTAACCAGGGAGGATGGCGTGGAGGAGGGTTGAGAGAGACAGTAACCAGTGAGGATGGTGTGGAGGATGGTTGAGAGAGACAGTAACCAGTGAGGATGGTGTGGGGAGGGTTGAGAGAGACAGTAACCAGTGAGGATGGCGTGGAGGAAGGTTGAGAGAGACAGTAACCAGGGAGGATGGCGTGGAGGAGGGTTGAGAGAGACAGTAACCAGGGAGGATGGCGTGGAGGATGGTTGAGAGAGACAGTAACCAGTGAGGATGGCGTGGAGGAGGTTTGAGAGAGACAGTAACCAGGGAGGATGGTTTGGAGGAGGGTTGAGAGAGACAGAAACCAGGGAGGATGGCGTGGAGGAGGGTTGAGAGAGACAGTAACCAGGGAGGATGGCGTGGAGGATGGTTTAGAGAGACAGTAACCAGGGAGGATGGTTTGGAGGAGGGTTGAGAGAGACAGTAACCAGTGAGGATGGCGTGGAGGAGGTTTGAGAGAGACAGTAACCAGGGAGGATGGTTTGGAGGAGGGTTGAGAGAGACAGAAACCAGGGAGGATGGCGTGGAGGAGGGTTGAGAGAGACAGTAACCAGGGAGGATGGTGTGGAGGATGGTTGAGAGAGACAGTAACCAGTGAGGATGGTGTGGGGGGGGCTTGAGAGAGACAGTAACCAGGGAGGATGGCGTGGAGGAGGGTTGAGAGAGACAGTAACCAGTGAGGATGGCGTGGAGGAGGGTTGAGAGAGACAGTAACCAGTGAGGATGGTGTGGGGAGGGTTTAGAGAGACAGTAACCAGTGAGGATGGCGTGGAGGAGGTTTGAGAGAGACAGTAACCACGGAGGATGGCGTGGAGGAGAGTTGAGAGAGACAGTAACCAGTGACGATGGCATGGAGGAGGGTTGAGAGAGACAGTAACCAGTGAGGATGGCGTGGAGGAGGGTTGAGAGAGACAGTAACCAGGGAGGATGGCGTGGAGGGTTGAGAGAGATTGAAACCAGGGAGGATGGTGTAGGGGAGGGTTGAGAGAGACAGTAACCAGTGAGGATGAGTTGGAGGAGGATTGAGAGAGACAGTAACCAGGGAGGATGGCGTGGAGGAGGGTTGAGAGAGACAGGAACCATGGAGGATGGCGTGGAGGATGGTTGAGAGAGACAGTAACCAGTGATGATGGTGTGGAGGAGGTTTGAGAGAGACAGTAACCAGGGAGGATGGTTTGGAGGAGGGTTGAGAGAGACAGTAACCAGGGAGGATGGCGTGGAGGATGGTTGAGAGAGACAGTAACCAGGGAGGATGGCGTGGAGGAGGGTTGAGAGAGACAGTAACCAGTGAGGATGGCGTGGAGGAGGGTTGAGAGAGACAGTAACCAGGGAGGATGGCATGGAGGAGGGTTGAGAGAGACAGTAACCAGGGAGGATGGTGTGGAGGAGGGTTGAGAGAGACAGTAACCAGGGAGGATGGCGTGGAGGAGGGTTGAGAGAGACAGTAACCAGGGAGGATGGTGTGGGGGAGGGTTGAGAGAGACAGTAACCAGTGAGGATGGTGTAGGGGAGGGTTGAGAGAGACAGTAACCAGGGAGGATGGCGTGGAGGAGGGTTGAGAGAGACAGTAACCAGGGAGGATGGTGTGGAGGAGGGTTGAGAGAGACAGTAAACAGGGAACATGGTGTGGGGGAGGGTTGAGAGAGACAGTAACCAGTGAGGATGGCGTGGGGGAGGGTTGAGAGAGACAGTAACCAGGGAGGATGGCGTGGAGGAGGGTTGAGAGAGACAGTAACCAGGGAGGATGGCGTGGAGGAGGGTTGAGAGAGACAGTAACCAGGGAGGATGGTGTGGAGGATGGTTGAGAGAGACAGTAACCAGTGAGGATGGTGTGGGGAGGGTTGAGAGAGACAGTAACCAGTGAGGATGGCGTGGAGGAAGGTTGAGAGAGACAGTAACCAGGGAGGATGGCGTGGAGGAGGGTTGAGAGAGACAGTAACCAGGGAGGATGGCGTGGAGGATGGTTGAGAGAGACAGTAACCAGTGAGGATGGCGTGGAGGAGGTTTGAGAGAGACAGTAACCAGGGAGGATGGTTTGGAGGAGGGTTGAGAGAGACAGAAACCAGGGAGGATAGCGTGGAGGAGGGTTGAGAGAGACAGTAACCAGGGAGGATGGCGTGGAGGATGGTTGAGAGAGACAGTAACCAGTGAGGATGGTGTGGGGGGGGCTTGAGAGAGACAGTAACCAGGGAGGATGGCGTGGAGGAGGGTTGAGAGAGACAGTAACCAGTGAGGATAGCGTGGAGGAGGGTTGAGAGAGACAGTAACCAGTGAGGATGGTGTGGGGAGGGTTGAGAGAGACAGTAACCAGGGAGGATGGCGTGGAGGATGGTTGAGAGAGACAGTAACCAGTGAGGATGGTGTGGGGGGGGCTTGAGAGAGACAGTAACCAGGGAGGATGGCGTGGAGGAGGGTTGAGAGAGACAGTAACCAGTGAGGATGGCGTGGAGGAGGGTTGAGAGAGACAGTAACCAGTGAGGATGGTGTGGGGAGGGTTGAGAGAGACAGTAACCAGTGAGGATGGCGTGGAGGAGGGTTGAGAGAGACAGTAACCAGGGAGGATGGTGTGGAGGAGGGTTGAGAGAGACAGTAACCAGTGAGGATGGCATGGAGGAGGGTTGAGAGAGACAGTAACCAGTGAGGATGGCGTGGAGGAGGGTTGAGAGAGACAGTAACCAGGGAGGATGGCGTGGAGGAGGGTTGAGAGAGACAGTAACCAGGGAGGATGGCGTGGAGGAGGGTTGAGAGAGATAGTAACCAGGGAGGATGGTGTAGGGTAGGGTTGAGAGAGACAGTAACCAGTGAGGATGAGTTGGAGGAGGATTGAGAAAGACAGTAACCAGGGAGGATGGCGTGGGGGAGGGTTGAGAGAGACAGTAACCAGTGAGGATGGCGTGGAGGAGGGTTGAGAGAGACAGTAACCAGGGAGGATGGCGTGGAGGAGGGTTGAGAGAGATAGTAACCAGGGAGGATGGTGTAGGGGAGGGTTGAGAGAGACAGTAACCAGGGAGGATGACGTGGATGAGGGCTTGAGAGAGACAGTAACCAGGGAGGATGGCGTGGAGGAGGGTTGAGAGAGACAGTAACCAGGGAGGATGGCATGGAGGAGGGTTGAGAGAGACAGTAACCAGTGAGGATGGCGTGGAGGAGGGTTGAGAGAGACAGTAACCAGGGAGGATGGTTTGGAGGAGGGTTGAGAGAGACAGTAACCAGGGAGGATGGCGTGGAGGATGGTTGAGAGAGACAGTAACCAGGGAGGATGGCGTGGAGGAGGGTTGAGAGAGACAGTAACCAGTGAGGATGGCGTGGAGGAGGGTTGAGAGAGACAGTAACCAGGGAGGATGGGGTGGAGGAGGGTTGAGAGAGACAGTAACCAGGGAGGATGGTGTGGAGGAGGGTTGAGAGAGACAGTAACCAGGGAGGATGGCGTGGAGGAGGATTGAGAGAGACAGTAACCAGGGAGGATGGTGTGGGGGAGGGTTGAGAGAGACAGTAACCAGTGAGGATGGTGTAGGGGAGGGTTGAGAGAGACAGTAACCAGGGAGGATGGCGTGGAGGAGGGTTGAGAGAGACAGTAACCAGGGAGGATGGCGTGGAGGAGGGTTGAGAGAGACAGTAAACAGGGAGCATGGTGTGGGGGAGGGTTGAGAGAGACAGTAACCAGTGAGGATGGCGTGGGGGAGGGTTGAGAGAGACAGTAACCAGGGAGGATGGCGTGGAGGAGGGTTGAGAGAGACAGTAACCAGGGCGGATGGTGTGGGGGAGGGTTGAGAGAGACAGTAACCAGTGAGGATGGTGTAGGGGAGGGTTGAGAGAGACAGTAACCAGGGAGGATGGCGTGGAGGAGGGTTGAGAGAGACAGTAACCAGGGAGGATGGTGTGGAGGAGGGTTGAGAGAGACAGTAAACAGGGAGCATGGTGTGGGGGAGGGTTGAGAGAGACAGTAACCAGTGAGGATGGCGTGGGGGAGGGTTGAGAGAGACAGTAACCAGGGAGGATGGCGTGGAGGAGGGTTGAGAGAGACAGTAACCAGGGAGGATGGCGTGGAGGAGGGTTGAGAGAGACAGTAACCAGGGATGATGGTGTGGAGGATGGTTGAGAGAGACAGTAACCAGTGAGGATGGTGTGGGGAGGGTTGAGAGAGACAGTATCCAGTGAGGATGGCGTGGAGGAAGGTTGAGAGAGACAGTAACCAGGGAGGATGGCATGGAGGAGGGTTGAGAGAGACAGTAACCAGTGAGGATGGCGTGGAGGAGGGTTGAGAGAGACAGTAACCAGGGAGGATGGCGTGGAGGAGGGTTGAGAGAGACAGTAACCAGGGAGGATGGCGTGGAGGAGGGTTGAGAGAGATAGTAACCAGGGAGGATGGTGTAGGGTAGGGTTGAGAGAGACAGTAACCAGTGAGGATGAGTTGGAGGAGGATTGAGAAAGACAGTAACCAGGGAGGATGGCGTGGGGGAGGGTTGAGAGAGACAGTAACCAGTGAGGATGGCGTGGAGGGGGGTTGAGAGAGACAGTAACCAGGGAGGATGGCGTGGAGGAGGGTTGAGAGAGACAGTAACCAGGGAGGATGGTGTAGGGGAGGGTTGAGAGAGACAGTAACCAGGGAGGATGGCGTGGAGGAGGGTTGAGAGAGACAGTAACCAGGGAGGATGGCGTGGAGGAGGGTTGAGAGAGACAGTAAACAGGGAGCATGGTGTGGGGGAGGGTTGAGAGAGACAGTAACCAGTGAGGATGGCGTGGGGGAGGGTTGAGAGAGACAGTAACCAGGGAGGATGGCGTGGAGGAGGGTTGAGGGAGACAGTAACCAGGGCGGATGGTGTGGGGGAGGGTTGAGAGAGACAGTAACCAGTGAGGATGGTGTAGGGGAGGGTTGAGAGAGACAGTAACCAGGGAGGATGGCGTGGAGGAGGGTTGAGAGAGACAGTAACCAGGGAGGATGGTGTGGAGGAGGGTTGAGAGAGACAGTAAACAGGGAGCATGGTGTGGGGGAGGGTTGAGAGAGACAGTAACCAGTGAGGATGGCGTGGGGGAGGGTTGAGAGAGACAGTAACCAGGGAGGATGGCGTGGAGGAGGGTTGAGAGAGACAGTAACCAGGGAGGATGGCGTGGAGGAGGGTTGAGAGAGACAGTAACCAGGGATGATGGTGTGGAGGATGGTTGAGAGAGACAGTAACCAGTGAGGATGGTGTGGGGAGGGTTGAGAGAGACAGTATCCAGTGAGGATGGCGTGGAGGAAGGTTGAGAGAGACAGTAACCAGGGAGGATGGCATGGAGGAGGGTTGAGAGAGACAGTAACCAGTGAGGATGGCGTGGAGGAGGGTTGAGAGAGACAGTAACCAGGGAGGATGGCGTGGAGGAGGGTTGAGAGAGACAGTAACCAGGGAGGATGGCGTGGAGGAGGGTTGAGAGAGATAGTAACCAGGGACGATGGTGTAGGGTAGGGTTGAGAGAGACAGTAACCAGTGAGGATGAGTTGGAGGAGGATTGAGAAAGACAGTAACCAGGGAGGATGGCGTGGGGGAGGGTTGAGAGAGACAGTAACCAGTGAGGATGGCGTGGAGGGGGGTTGAGAGAGACAGTAACCAGGGAGGATGGCGTGGAGGAGGGTTGAGAGAGACAGTAACCAGGGAGGATGGTGTAGGGGAGGGTTGAGAGAGACAGTAACCAGGGAGGATGGTGTGGGGGAGGGTTGAGAGAGACAGTAACCAGTGAGGATGGTGTGGGGAGGGTTGAGAGAGACAGTATCCAGTGAGGATGGCGTGGAGGAAGGTTGAGAGAGACAGTAACCAGGGAGGATGGCATGGAGGAGGGTTGAGAGAGACAGTAACCAGTGAGGATGGCGTGGAGGAGGGTTGAGAGAGACAGTAACCAGGGAGGATGGCGTGGAGGAGGGTTGAGAGAGACAGTAACCAGGGAGGATGGCGTGGAGGAGGGTTGAGAGAGATAGTAACCAGGGAGGATGGTGTAGGGTAGGGTTGAGAGAGACAGTAACCAGTGAGGATGAGTTGGAGGAGGATTGAGAAAGACAGTAACCAGGGAGGATGGCGTGGGGGAGGGTTGAGAGAGACAGTAACCAGTGAGGATGGCGTGGAGGGGGGTTGAGAGAGACAGTAACCAGGGAGGATGGCGTGGAGGAGGGTTGAGAGAGACAGTAACCAGGGAGGATGGTGTAGGGGAGGGTTGAGAGAGACAGTAACCAGGGAGGATGGCGTGGAGGAGGGTTGAGAGAGACAGTAACCAGGGAGGATGGCGTGGAGGAGGGTTGAGAGAGACAGTAAACAGGGAGCATGGTGTGGGGGAGGGTTGAGAGAGACAGTAACCAGTGAGGATGGCGTGGGGGAGGGTTGAGAGAGACAGTAACCAGGGAGGATGGCGTGGAGGAGGGTTGAGGGAGACAGTAACCAGGGCGGATGGTGTGGGGGAGGGTTGAGAGAGACAGTAACCAGTGAGGATGGTGTAGGGGAGGGTTGAGAGAGACAGTAACCAGGGAGGATGGCGTGGAGGAGGGTTGAGAGAGACAGTAACCAGGGAGGATGGTGTGGAGGAGGGTTGAGAGAGACAGTAAACAGGGAGCATGGTGTGGGGGAGGGTTGAGAGAGACAGTAACCAGTGAGGATGGCGTGGGGGAGGGTTGAGAGAGACAGTAACCAGGGAGGATGGCGTGGAGGAGGGTTGAGAGAGACAGTAACCAGGGAGGATGGCGTGGAGGAGGGTTGAGAGAGACAGTAACCAGGGATGATGGTGTGGAGGATGGTTGAGAGAGACAGTAACCAGTGAGGATGGTGTGGGGAGGGTTGAGAGAGACAGTATCCAGTGAGGATGGCGTGGAGGAAGGTTGAGAGAGACAGTAACCAGGGAGGATGGCATGGAGGAGGGTTGAGAGAGACAGTAACCAGTGAGGATGGCGTGGAGGAGGGTTGAGAGAGACAGTAACCAGGGAGGATGGCGTGGAGGAGGGTTGAGAGAGACAGTAACCAGGGAGGATGGCGTGGAGGAGGGTTGAGAGAGATAGTAACCAGGGACGATGGTGTAGGGTAGGGTTGAGAGAGACAGTAACCAGTGAGGATGAGTTGGAGGAGGATTGAGAAAGACAGTAACCAGGGAGGATGGCGTGGGGGAGGGTTGAGAGAGACAGTAACCAGTGAGGATGGCGTGGAGGGGGGTTGAGAGAGACAGTAACCAGGGAGGATGGCGTGGAGGAGGGTTGAGAGAGACAGTAACCAGGGAGGATGGTGTAGGGGAGGGTTGAGAGAGACAGTAACCAGGGAGGATGGTGTGGGGGAGGGTTGAGAGAGACAGTAACCAGTGAGGATGGCGTGGAGGAGGGTTGAGAGAGACAGTAACCAGGGAGGATGGCATGGAGGAGGGTTGAGAGAGACAGTAACCAGGGAGGATGGCGTGGAGGAGGGTTGAGAGAGACAGTAACCAGTGAGGATGGCGTGGAGGAGGGTTGAGAGAGACAGTAACCAGGGAGGATGGCATGGAGGAGGGTTGAGAGAGACAGTAACCAGGGAGGATGGTGTGGAGGAGGGTTGAGCGAGACAGTAACCAGGGAGGATGGCGTGGAGGAGGATTGAGAGAGACAGTAACCAGGGAGGATGGTGTGGGGGAGGGTTGAGAGAGTCAGTAACCAGTGAGGATGGTGTTATGGAGGGTTGAGAGAGACAGTAACCAGGGAGGATGGCGTGGAGGAGGGTTGAGAGAGACAGTAACCAGGGAGGATGGCGTGGAGGAGGGTTGAGAGAGACAGTAAACAGGGAGCATGGTGTGGGGGAGGGTTGAGAGAGACAGTAACCAGTGAGGATGGCGTGGGGGAGGGTTGAGAGAGACAGTAACCAGGGAGGATGGCGTGGAGGAGGGTTGAGAGAGACAGTAACCAGGGAGGATGGTGTGGGGGAGGGTTGAGAGAGACAGTAACCAGTGAGGATGGTGTAGGGGAGGGTTGAGAGAGACAGTAACCAGGGAGGATGGCGTGGAGGAGGGTTGAGAGAGACAGTAACCAGGGAGGATGGTGTGGAGGAGGGTTGAGAGAGACAGTAAACAGGGAGCATGGTGTGGGGGAGGGTTGAGAGAGACAGTAACCAGTGAGGATGGCGTGGGGGAGGGTTCAGAGACAGTAACCAGGGAGGATGGCGTGGAGGAGGGTTGAGAGAGACAGTAACCAGGGAGGATGGCGTGGAGGAGGGTTGAGAGAGACAGTAACCAGGGAGGATGGTGTGGAGGATGGTTGAGAGAGACAGTAACCAGTGAGGATGGTGTGGGGAGGGTTGAGAGAGACAGTAACCAGTGAGGATGGCGTGGAGGAAGGTTGAGAGAGACAGTAACCAGGGAGGATGGCGTGGAGGAGGGTTGAGAGAGACAGTAACCAGGGAGGATGGCGTGGAGGATGGTTGAGAGAGACAGTAACCAGTGAGGATGGCGTGGAGGAGGTTTGAGAGAGACAGTAACCAGGGAGGATGGTTTGGAGGAGGGTTGAGAGAGACAGAAACCAGGGAGGATGGCGTGGAGGAGGGTTGAGAGAGACAGTAACCAGGGAGGATGGCGTGGAGGATGGTTGAGAGAGACAGTAACCAGTGAGGATGGTGTGGGGGGGGCTTGAGAGAGACAGTAACCAGGGAGGATGGCGTGGAGGAGGGTTGAGAGAGACAGTAACCAGTGAGGATGGCGTGGAGGAGGGTTGAGAGAGACAGTAACCAGTGAGGATGGTGTGGGGAGGGTTGAGAGAGACAGTAACCAGTGAGGATGGCGTGGAGGAGGGTTGAGAGAGACAGTAACCAGGGAGGATGGCGTGGAGGAGGGTTGAGAGAGACAGTAACCAGTGAGGATGGCATGGAGGAGGGTTGAGAGAGACAGTAACCAGTGAGGATGGCGTGGAGGAGGGTTGAGAGAGACAGTAACCAGTGAGGATGGCGTGGAGGAGGGTTGAGAGAGACAGTAACCAGGGAGGATGGCGTGGAGGAGGGTTGAGAGAGACAGTAACCAGGGAGGATGGCGTGGAGGAGGGTTGAGAGAGATAGTAACCAGGGAGGATGGTGTAGGGTAGGGTTGAGAGAGACAGTAACCAGTGAGGATGAGTTGGAGGAGGATTGAGAAAGACAGTAACCAGGGAGGATGGCGTGGGGGAGGGTTGAGAGAGACAGTAACCAGTGAGGATGGCGTGGAGGGGGGTTGAGAGAGACAGTAACCAGGGAGGATGGCGTGGAGGAGGGTTGAGAGAGACAGTAACCAGGGAGGATGGTGTAGGGGAGGATTGAGAGAGACAGTAACCAGGGAGGATGGTGTGGGGGATGGTTGAGAGAGACAGTAACCAGTGAGGATGGCGTGGAGGAGGGTTGAGAGAGACAGTAACCAGGGAGGATGGCATGGAGGAGGGTTGAGAGAGACAGTAACCAGGGAGGATGGCGTGGAGGAGGGTTGAGAGAGACAGTAACCAGTGAGGATGGCGTGGAGGAGGGTTGAGAGAGACAGTAACCAGGGAGGATGGCATGGAGGAGGGTTGAGAGAGACAGTAACCAGGGAGGATGGTGTGGAGGAGGGTTGAGAGAGACAGTAACCAGGGAGGATGGCGTGGAGGAGGATTGAGAGAGACAGTAACCAGGGAGGATGGTGTGGGGGAGGGTTGAGAGAGTCAGTAACCAGTGAGGATGGTGTAGGGGAGGGTTGAGAGAGACAGTAACCAGGGAGGATGGCGTGGAGGAGGGTTGAGAGAGACAGTAACCAGGGAGGATGGCGTGGAGGAGGGTTGAGAGAGACAGTAAACAGGGAGCATGGTGTGGGGGAGGGTTGAGAGAGACAGTAACCAGTGAGGATGGCGTGGGGGAGGGTTGAGAGAGACAGTAACCAGGGAGGATGGCGTGGAGGAGGGTTGAGAGAGACAGTAACCAGGGAGGATGGTGTGGGGGAGGGTTGAGAGAGACAGTAACCAGTGAGGATGGTGTAGGGGAGGGTTGAGAGAGACAGTAACCAGGGAGGATGGCGTGGAGGAGGGTTGAGAGAGACAGTAACCAGGGAGGATGGTGTGGAGGAGGGTTGAGAGAGACAGTAAACAGGGAGCATGGTGTGGGGGAGGGTTGAGAGAGACAGTAACCAGTGAGGATGGCGTGGGGGAGGGTTGAGAGAGACAGTAACCAGGGAGGATGGCGTGGAGGAGGGTTGAGAGAGACAGTAACCAGGGAGGATGGCGTGGAGGAGGGTTGAGAGAGACAGTAACCAGGGAGGATGGTGTGGAGGATGGTTGAGAGAGACAGTAACCAGTGAGGATGGTGTGGGGAGGGTTGAGAGAGACAGTAACCAGTGAGGATGGCGTGGAGGAAGGTTGAGAGAGACAGTAACCAGGGAGGATGGCGTGGAGGAGGGTTGAGAGAGACAGTAACCAGGGAGGATGGCGTGGAGGATGGTTGAGAGAGACAGAAACCAGGGAGGATGGCGTGGAGGAGGGTTGAGAGAGACAGTAACCAGGGAGGATGGTGTGGAGGAGGGTTGAGAGAGACAGTAACCAGTGAGGATGGTGTGGGGGGGGCTTGAGAGAGACAGTAACCAGGGAGGATGGCGTGGAGGAGGGTTGAGAGAGACAGTAACCAGTGAGGATGGCGTGGAGGAGGGTTGAGAGAGACAGTAACCAGTGAGGATGGTGTGGGGAGGGTTGAGAGAGACAGTAACCAGTGAGGATGGCGTGGAGGAGGGTTGAGAGAGACAGTAACCAGTGAGGATGGCGTGGAGGAGGGTTGAGAGAGACAGTAACCAGGGAGGATGGCATGGAGGAGGGTTGAGAGAGACAGTAACCAGTGAGGATGGCGTGGAGGAGGGTTGAGAGAGACAGTAACCAGGGAGGATGGCGTGGAGGAGGGTTGAGAGAGACAGTAACCAGGGAGGATGACGTGGAGGAGGGTTGAGAGAGATAGTAACCAGGGAGGATGGTGTAGGGTAGGGTTGAGAGAGACAGTAACCAGTGAGGATGAGTTGGAGGAGGATTGAGAAAGACAGTAACCAGGGAGGATGGTTTGGAGGAGGGTTGAGAGAGACAGTAACCAGGGAGGATGGCGTGGAGGATGGTTGAGAGAGACAGTAACCAGGGAGGATGGCGTGGAGGAGGGTTGAGAGAGACAGTAACCAGTGAGGATGGCGTGGAGGAGGGTTGAGAGAGACAGTAACCAGGGAGGATGGCATGGAGGAGGGTTGAGAGAGACAGTAACCAGGGAGGATGGTGTGGAGGAGGGTTGAGAGAGACAGTAACCAGGGAGGATGGCGTGGAGGAGGATTGAGAGAGACAGTAACCAGGGAGGATGGTGTGGGGGAGGGTTGAGAGAGACAGTAACCAGTGAGGATGGCGTGGAGGAGGGTTGAGAGAGACAGTAACCAGGGAGGATGGCGTGGAGGAGGATTGAGAGAGACAGTAAACAGGGAGCATGGTGTGGGGGAGGGTTGAGAGAGACAGTAACCAGTGAGGATGGCGTGGGGGAGGATTGAGAGAGACAGTAACCAGGGAGGATGGCGTGGAGGAGGGTTGAGAGAGGCAGTAACCAGGGAGGATGGCGTGGAGGAGGGTTGAGAGAGACAGTAACCAGGGAGGATGGTGTAGGGGGGGGTTGAGAGAGACAGTAACCAGTGAGGATTGTGTGGAGGAGGGTTGAGAGAGACAGTAACCAGTGAGGATGGTGTAGGGGAGGGTTGAGAGAGACAGTAACCAGTGAGGATGGTGTGGAGGAGGGTTGAGAGAGACAGTAACCAGGGAGGATGGCGTGGAGGAGGGTTGAGAGAGACAGTAACCAGTGAGGATGGTGTAGGGGAGGGTTGAGAGAGACAGTAACCAGGGAGGATGGCGTGGAGGAGGGTTGAGAGAGACAGTAACCAGGGAGGATGGTGTGGAGGAGGGTTGAGAGAGACAGTAAACAGGGAGCATGGTGTGGGGGAGGGTTGAGAGAGACAGTAACCAGTGAGGATGGCGTGGGGGAGGGTTGAGAGAGACAGTAACCAGGGAGGATGGCGTGGAGGAGGGTTGAGAGAGACAGTAACCAGGGAGGATGGCGTGGAGGAGGGTTGAGAGAGACAGTAACCAGGGAGGATGGTGTGGAGGATGGTTGAGAGAGACAGTAACCAGTGAGGATGGTGTGGGGAGGGTTGAGAGAGACAGTAACCAGGGAGGATGGCGTGGAGGAGGGTTGAGAGAGACAGTAACCAGGGAGGATGGCGTGGAGGAGGGTTGAGAGAGACAGTAAACAGGGAGCATGGTGTGGGGGAGGGTTGAGAGAGACAGTAACCAGTGAGGATGGCGTGGGGGAGGGTTGAGAGAGACAGTAACCAGGGAGGATGGCGTGGAGGAGGGTTGAGAGAGACAGTAACCAGGGAGGATGGTGTGGGGGAGGGTTGAGAGAGACAGTAACCAGTGAGGATGGTGTAGGGGAGGGTTGAGAGAGACAGTAACCAGGGAGGATGGCGTGGAGGAGGGTTGAGAGAGACAGTAACCAGGGAGGATGGTGTGGAGGAGGGTTGAGAGAGACAGTAAACAGGGAGCATGGTGTGGGGGAGGGTTGAGAGAGACAGTAACCAGTGAGGATGGCGTGGGGGAGGGTTGAGAGAGACAGTAACCAGGGAGGATGGCGTGGAGGAGGGTTGAGAGAGACAGTAACCAGGGAGGATGGCGTGGAGGAGGGTTGAGAGAGACAGTAACCAGGGAGGATGGTGTGGAGGATGGTTGAGAGAGACAGTAACCAGTGAGGATGGTGTGGGGAGGGTTGAGAGAGACAGTAACCAGTGAGGATGGCGTGGAGGAAGGTTGAGAGAGACAGTAACCAGGGAGGATGGCGTGGAGGAGGGTTGAGAGAGACAGTAACCAGGGAGGATGGCGTGGAGGATGGTTGAGAGAGACAGAAACCAGGGAGGATGGCGTGGAGGAGGGTTGAGAGAGACAGTAACCAGGGAGGATGGTGTGGAGGAGGGTTGAGAGAGACAGTAACCAGTGAGGATGGTGTGGGGGGGGCTTGAGAGAGACAGTAACCAGGGAGGATGGCGTGGAGGAGGGTTGAGAGAGACAGTAACCAGTGAGGATGGCGTGGAGGAGGGTTGAGAGAGACAGTAACCAGTGAGGATGGTGTGGGGAGGGTTGAGAGAGACAGTAACCAGTGAGGATGGCGTGGAGGAGGGTTGAGAGAGACAGTAACCAGTGAGGATGGCGTGGAGGAGGGTTGAGAGAGACAGTAACCAGGGAGGATGGCATGGAGGAGGGTTGAGAGAGACAGTAACCAGTGAGGATGGCGTGGAGGAGGGTTGAGAGAGACAGTAACCAGGGAGGATGGCGTGGAGGAGGGTTGAGAGAGACAGTAACCAGGGAGGATGGCGTGGAGGAGGGTTGAGAGAGATAGTAACCAGGGAGGATGGTGTAGGGTAGGGTTGAGAGAGACAGTAACCAGTGAGGATGAGTTGGAGGAGGATTGAGAAAGACAGTAACCAGGGAGGATGGTTTGGAGGAGGGTTGAGAGAGACAGTAACCAGGGAGGATGGCGTGGAGGATGGTTGAGAGAGATAGTAACCAGGGAGGATGGCGTGGAGGAGGGTTGAGAGAGACAGTAACCAGTGAGGATGGCGTGGAGGAGGGTTGAGAGAGACAGTAACCAGGGAGGATGGCATGGAGGAGGGTTGAGAGAGACAGTAACCAGGGAGGATGGTGTGGAGGAGGGTTGAGAGAGACAGTAACCAGGGAGGATGGCGTGGAGGAGGATTGAGAGAGACAGTAACCAGGGAGGATGGTGTGGGGGAGGGTTGAGAGAGACAGTAACCAGTGAGGATGGTGTAGGGGAGGGTTGAGAGAGAGTAACCAGGGAGGATGGCGTGGAGGAGGGTTGAGAGAGACAGTAACCAGGGAGGATGGCGTGGAGGAGGATTGAGAGAGACAGTAAACAGGGAGCATGGTGTGGGGGAGGGTTGAGAGAGACAGTAACCAGTGAGGATGGCGTGGGGGAGGATTGAGAGAGACAGTAACCAGGGAGGATGGCGTGGAGGAGGGTTGAGAGAGGCAGTAACCAGGGAGGATGGCGTGGAGGAGGGTTGAGAGAGACAGTAACCAGGGAGGATGGTGTAGGGGGGGTTGAGAGAGACAGTAACCAGTGAGGATTGTGTGGAGGAGGGTTGAGAGAGACAGTAACCAGTGAGGATGGTGTAGGGGAGGGTTGAGAGAGACAGTAACCAGTGAGGATGGTGTGGAGGAGGGTTGAGAGAGACAGTAACCAGGGAGGATGGCGTGGAGGAGGGTTGAGAGAGACAGTAACCAGTGAGGATGGTGTAGGGGAGGGTTGAGAGAGACAGTAACCAGGGAGGATGGCGTGGAGGAGGGTTGAGAGAGACAGTAACCAGGGAGGATGGTGTGGAGGAGGGTTGAGAGAGACAGTAAACAGGGAGCATGGTGTGGGGGAGGGTTGAGAGAGACAGTAACCAGTGAGGATGGCGTGGGGGAGGGTTGAGAGAGACAGTAACCAGGGAGGATGGCGTGGAGGAGGGTTGAGAGAGACAGTAACCAGGGAGGATGGCGTGGAGGAGGGTTGAGAGAGACAGTAACCAGGGAGGATGGTGTGGAGGATGGTTGAGAGAGACAGTAACCAGTGAGGATGGTGTGGGGAGGGTTGAGAGAGACAGTAACCAGTGAGGATGGCGTGGAGGAAGGTTGAGAGAGACAGTAACCAGGGAGGATGGCGTGGAGGAGGGTTGAGAGAGACAGTAACCAGGGAGGATGGCGTGGAGGATGGTTGAGAGAGACAGTAACCAGTGAGGATGGCGTGGAGGAGGTTTGAGAGAGACAGTAACCAGGGAGGATGGTTTGGAGGAGGGTTGAGAGAGACAGAAACCAGGGAGGATGGCGTGGAGGAGGGTTGAGAGAGACAGTAACCAGGGAGGATGGCGTGGAGGATGGTTGAGAGAGACAGTAACCAGTGAGGATGGTGTGGGGGGGGCTTGAGAGAGACAGTAACCAGGGAGGATGGCGTGGAGGAGGGTTGAGAGAGACAGTAACCAGTGAGGATGGCGTGGAGGAGGGTTGAGAGAGACAGTAACCAGTGAGGATGGTGTGGGGAGGGTTGAGAGAGACAGTAACCAGTGAGGATGGCGTGGAGGAGGGTTGAGAGAGACAGTAACCAGTGAGGATGGCGTGGAGGAGGGTTGAGAGAGACAGTAACCAGGGAGGATGGCATGGAGGAGGGTTGAGAGAGACAGTAACCAGTGAGGATGGCGTGGAGGAGGGTTGAGAGAGACAGTAACCAGGGAGGATGGCGTGGAGGAGGGTTGAGAGAGACAGTAACCAGGGAGGATGGCGTGGAGGAGGGTTGAGAGAGATAGTAACCAGGGAGGATGGTGTAGGGTAGGGTTGAGAGAGACAGTAACCAGTGAGGATGAGTTGGAGGAGGATTGAGAAAGACAGTAACCAGGGAGGATGGTTTGGAGGAGGGTTGAGAGAGACAGTAACCAGGGAGGATGGCGTGGAGGATGGTTGAGAGAGACAGTAACCAGGGAGGATGGCGTGGAGGAGGGTTGAGAGAGACAGTAACCAGTGAGGATGGCGTGGAGGAGGGTTGAGAGAGACAGTAACCAGGGAGGATGGCATGGAGGAGGGTTGAGAGAGACAGTAACCAGGGAGGATGGTGTGGAGGAGGGTTGAGAGAGACAGTAACCAGGGAGGATGGCGTGGAGGAGGATTGAGAGAGACAGTAACCAGGGAGGATGGTGTGGGGGAGGGTTGAGAGAGACAGTAACCAGTGAGGATGGTGTAGGGGAGGGTTGAGAGAGAGTAACCAGGGAGGATGGCGTGGAGGAGGGTTGAGAGAGACAGTAACCAGGGAGGATGGCGTGGAGGAGGATTGAGAGAGACAGTAAACAGGGAGCATGGTGTGGGGGAGGGTTGAGAGAGACAGTAACCAGTGAGGATGGCGTGGGGGAGGGTTGAGAGAGACAGTAACCAGGGAGGATGGCGTGGAGGAGGGTTGAGAGAGGCAGTAACCAGGGAGGATGGCGTGGAGGAGGGTTGAGAGAGACAGTAACCAGGGAGGATGGTGTAGGGAGGGGTTGAGAGAGACAGTAACCAGTGAGGATTGTGTGGAGGAGGGTTGAGAGAGACAGTAACCAGTGAGGATGGTGTAGGGGAGGGTTGAGAGAGACAGTAACCAGTGAGGATGGTGTGGAGGAGGGTTGAGAGAGACAGTAACCAGGGAGGATGGCGTGGAGGAGGGTTGAGAGAGACAGTAACCAGTGAGGATGGTGTAGGGGAGGGTTGAGAGAGACAGTAACCAGGGAGGATGGCGTGGAGGAGGGTTGAGAGAGACAGTAACCAGGGAGGATGGTGTGGAGGAGGGTTGAGAGAGACAGTAAACAGGGAGCATGGTGTGGGGGAGGGCTGAGAGAGACAGTAACCAGTGAGGATGGCGTGGGGGAGGGTTGAGAGAGACAGTAACCAGGGAGGATGGCGTGGAGGAGGGTTGAGAGAGACAGTAACCAGGGAGGATGGCGTGGAGGAGGGTTGAGAGAGACAGTAACCAGTGAGGATGGCGTGGGGGAGGGTTGAGAGAGACAGTAACCAGGGAGGATGGCGTGGAGGAGGGTTGAGAGAGGCAGTAACCAGGGAGGATGGCGTGGAGGAGGGTTGAGAGAGACAGTAACCAGGGAGGATGGTGTAGGGAGGGGTTGAGAGAGACAGTAACCAGTGAGGATTGTGTGGAGGAGGGTTGAGAGAGACAGTAACCAGTGAGGATGGTGTAGGGGAGGGTTGAGAGAGACAGTAACCAGTGAGGATGGTGTGGAGGAGGGTTGAGAGAGACAGTAACCAGGGAGGATGGCGTGGAGGAGGGTTGAGAGAGACAGTAACCAGTGAGGATGGTGTAGGGGAGGGTTGAGAGAGACAGTAACCAGGGAGGATGGCGTGGAGGAGGGTTGAGAGAGACAGTAACCAGGGAGGATGGTGTGGAGGAGGGTTGAGAGAGACAGTAAACAGGGAGCATGGTGTGGGGGAGGGTTGAGAGAGACAGTAACCAGTGAGGATGGCGTGGGGGAGGGTTGAGAGAGACAGTAACCAGGGAGGATGGCGTGGAGGAGGGTTGAGAGAGACAGTAACCAGGGAGGATGGCGTGGAGGAGGGTTGAGAGAGACAGTAACCAGGGAGGATGGTGTGGAGGATGGTTGAGAGAGACAGTAACCAGTGAGGATGGTGTGGGGAGGGTTGAGAGAGACAGTAACCAGTGAGGATGGCGTGGAGGAAGGTTGAGAGAGACAGTAACCAGGGAGGATGGCGTGGAGGAGGGTTGAGAGAGACAGTAACCAGGGAGGATGGCGTGGAGGATGGTTGAGAGAGACAGTAACCAGTGAGGATGGCGTGGAGGAGGTTTGAGAGAGACAGTAACCAGGGAGGATGGTTTGGAGGAGGGTTGAGAGAGACAGAAACCAGGGAGGATGGCGTGGAGGAGGGTTGAGAGAGACAGTAACCAGGGAGGATGGCGTGGAGGATGGTTGAGAGAGACAGTAACCAGTGAGGATGGTGTGGGGGGGGCTTGAGAGAGACAGTAACCAGGGAGGATGGCGTGGAGGAGGGTTGAGAGAGACAGTAACCAGTGAGGATGGCGTGGAGGAGGGTTGAGAGAGACAGTAACCAGTGAGGATGGTGTGGGGAGGGTTGAGAGAGACAATAACCAGTGAGGATGGCGTGGAGGAGGGTTGAGAGAGACAGTAACCAGTGAGGATGGCGTGGAGGAGGGTTGAGAGAGACAGTAACCAGGGAGGATGGCATGGAGGAGGGTTGAGAGAGACAGTAACCAGTGAGGATGGCGTGGAGGAGGGTTGAGAGAGACAGTAACCAGGGAGGATGGCGTGGAGGAGGGTTGAGAGAGACAGTAACCAGGGAGGATGGCGTGGAGGAGGGTTGAGAGAGATAGTAACCAGGGAGGATGGTGTAGGGTAGGGTTGAGAAAGACAGTAACCAGTGAGGATGAGTTGGAGGAGGATTGAGAAAGACAGTAACCAGGGAGGATGGTTTGGAGGAGGGTTGAGAGAGACAGTAACCAGGGAGGATGGCGTGGAGGATGGTTGAGAGAGACAGTAACCAGGGAGGATGGCGTGGAGGAGGGTTGAGAGAGACAGTAACCAGTGAGGATGGCGTGGAGGAGGGTTGAGAGAGACAGTAACCAGGGAGGATGGCATGGAGGAGGGTTGAGAGAGACAGTAACCAGGGAGGATGGTGTGGAGGAGGGTTGAGAGAGACAGTAACCAGGGAGGATGGCGTGGAGGAGGATTGAGAGAGACAGTAACCAGGGAGGATGGTGTGGGGGAGGGTTGAGAGAGACAGTAACCAGTGAGGATGGTGTAGGGGAGGGTTGAGAGAGAGTAACCAGGGAGGATGGCGTGGAGGAGGGTTGAGAGAGACAGTAACCAGGGAGGATGGCGTGGAGGAGGATTGAGAGAGACAGTAAACAGGGAGCATGGTGTGGGGGAGGGTTGAGAGAGACAGTAACCAGTGAGGATGGCGTGGGGGAGGGTTGAGAGAGACAGTAACCAGGGAGGATGGCGTGGAGGAGGGTTGAGAGAGGCAGTAACCAGGGAGGATGGCGTGGAGGAGGGTTGAGAGAGACAGTAACCAGGGAGGATGGTGTAGGGAGGGGTTGAGAGAGACAGTAACCAGTGAGGATTGTGTGGAGGAGGGTTGAGAGAGACAGTAACCAGTGAGGATGGTGTAGGGGAGGGTTGAGAGAGACAGTAACCAGTGAGGATGGTGTGGAGGAGGGTTGAGAGAGACAGTAACCAGGGAGGATGGCGTGGAGGAGGGTTGAGAGAGACAGTAACCAGTGAGGATGGTGTAGGGGAGGGTTGAGAGAGACAGTAACCAGGGAGGATGGCGTGGAGGACGGTTGAGAGAGACAGTAACCAGGGAGGATGGTGTGGAGGAGGGTTGAGAGAGACAGTAAACAGGGAGCATGGTGTGGGGGAGGGTTGAGAGAGACAGTAACCAGTGAGGATGGCGTGGGGGAGGGTTGAGAGAGACAGTAACCAGAGAGGATGGCGTGGAGGAGGGTTGAGAGAGACAGTAACCAGGGAGGATGGCGTGGAGGAGGGTTGAGAGAGACAGTAACCAGGGAGGATGGTGTGGAGGATGGTTGAGAGAGACAGTAACCAGTGAGGATGGTGTGGGGAGGGTTGAGAGAGACAGTAACCAGTGAGGATGGCGTGGAGGAAGGTTGAGAGAGACAGTAACCAGGGAGGATGGCGTGGAGGAGGGTTGAGAGAGACAGTAACCAGGGAGGATGGCGTGGAGGATGGTTGAGAGAGACAGTAACCAGTGAGGATGGCGTGGAGGAGGTTTGAGAGAGACAGTAACCAGGGAGGATGGTTTGGAGGAGGGTTGAGAGAGACAGAAACCAGGGAGGATGGCGTGGAGGAGGGTTGAGAGAGACAGTAACCAGGGAGGATGGCGTGGAGGATGGTTGAGAGAGACAGTAACCAGTGAGGATGGTGTGGGGGGGGCTTGAGAGAGACAGTAACCAGGGAGGATGGCGTGGAGGAGGGTTGAGAGAGACAGTAACCAGTGAGGATGGCGTGGAGGAGGGTTGAGAGAGACAGTAACCAGTGAGGATGGTGTGGGGAGGGTTGAGAGAGACAGTAACCAGTGAGGATGGCGTGGAGGAGGGTTGAGAGAGACAGTAACCAGGGAGGATGGCGTGGAGGAGGGTTGAGAGAGACAGTAACCAGTGAGGATGGCATGGAGGAGGGTTGAGAGAGACAGTAACCAGTGAGGAAGGCGTGGAGGAGGGTTGAGAGAGACAGTAACCAGGGAGGATGGCGTGGAGGAGGGTTGAGAGAGACAGTAACCAGGGAGGATGGCGTGGAGGAGGGTTGAGAGAGATAGTAACCAGGGAGGATGGTGTAGGGTAGGGTTGAGAGAGACAGTAACCAGTGAGGATGAGTTGGAGGAGGGTTGAGAAAGACAGTAACCAGAGAGGATGGCGTGGGGGAGGGTTGAGAGAGACAGTAACCAGTGAGGATGGCGTGGAGGAGGGTTGAGAGAGACAGTAACCAGGGAGGATGGCGTGGAGGAGGGTTGAGAGAGATAGTAACCAGGGAGGATGGTGTAGGGGAGGGTTGAGAGAGACAGTAACCAGGGAGGATGACGTGGATGAGGGTTGAGAGAGACAGTAACCAGGGAGGATGGCGTGGAGGAAGGTTGAGAGAGACAGTAACCAGGGAGGATGGCATGGAGGAGGGTTGAGAGAGACAGTAACCAGTGAGGATGGCGTGGAGGAGGGTTGAGAGAGACAGTAACCAGGGAGGACGGTTTGGAGGAGGGTTGAGAGAGACAGTAACCAGGGAGGATGGCGTGGAGGATGGTTGAGAGAGACAGTAACCAGGGAGCATGGCGTGGAGGAGGGTTGAGAGAGACAGTAACCAGTGAGGATGGCGTGGAGGAGGGTTGAGAGAGACAGTAACCAGGGAGGATGGCATGGAGAAGGGTTGAGAGAGACAGTAACCAGGGAGGATGGTGTGGAGGAGGGTTGAGAGAGACAGTAACCAGGGAGGATGGCGTGGAGGAGGATTGAGAGAGACAGTAACCAGGGAGGATGGTGTGGGGGAGGGTTGAGAGAGACAGTAACCAGTGAGGATGGTGTAGGGGAGGGTTGAGAGAGACAGTAACCAGGGAGGATGGCGTGGAGGAGGGTTGAGAGAGACAGTAACCAGGGAGGATGGCGTGGAGGAGGGTTGAGAGAGACAGTAAACAGGGAGCATGGTGTGGGGGAGGGTTGAGAGAGACAGTAACCAGTGAGGATGGCGTGGGGGAGGGTTGAGAGAGACAGTAACCAGGGAGGATGGCGTGGAGGAGGGTTGAGAGAGACAGTAACCAGGGAGGATGGCGTGGAGGAGGGTTGAGAGAGACAGTAACCAGGGAGGGTGGTGTAGGGAGGGGTTGAGAGAGACAGTAACCAGTGAGGATTGTGTGGAGGAGGGTTGAGAGAGAGAGTAACCAGTGAGGATGGTGTAGGGGAGGGTTGAGAGAGACAGTAACCAGTGAGGATGGTGTGGAGGAGGGTTGAGAGAGACAGTAACCAGGGAGGATGGCGTGGAGGAGGGTTGAGAGAGACAGTAACCAGTGAGGATGGTGTGGGGAGGGTTGAGAGAGACAGTAACCAGGGAGGATGGTGTGGAGGAGGGTTGAGAGAGACAGTAACCAGTGAGGATGGTGTAGGGGAGGGTTGAGAGAGACAGTAACCAGTGAGGATGGCGTGGAAGAGGGTTGAGAGATACAAAAACCAGGGAGGATGGCGTGGGGAAGGGTTGAGAGAGACAGTAACCAGTGAGGATGGTTTGGGGAGGGTTGAGAGAGACAGTAACCAGTGAGGATGGCGTGGAGGAGGGTTGAGAGAGACAGTAACCAGGGAGGATGACGTGGAGGAGGGTTGAGAGAGACAGTAACCAGGGAGGATGGCGTGGAGGAGGATTGAGAGAGACAGTAACCAGGGAGGATGGCGTGGAGGAGGGTTGAGAGAGACAGTAACCAGGGAGGATGGTGTGGGGAGGGTTGAGAGAGACAGTAACCAGGGAGGATGGTGTGGAGGAGGGTTGAGAGAGACAGTAACCAGGGAGGATGGTGTTGAGGAGGGTTGAGAGAGACAGTAACCAGTGAGGATGGTGTGGGGAGGGTTGAGAGAGACAGTAACCAGGGAGGATGGTGTGGAGGAGGGTGGAGAGAGACAGTAACCAGTGAGGATGGTGTAGGGGAGGGTTGAGAGAGACAGTAACCAGTGAGGATGGCGTGGAGGAGGGTTGAGAGAGACAGTAACCAGGGAGGATGGCGTGGAGGAGGGTTGAGAGAGACAGTAACCAGTGAGGATGGCGTGGAGGAGTGTTGAGAGAGACAGTAACCAGTGAGCATGGCGTGGAGGAGGGTTGAGAGAGACAGTAACCAGGGAGGATTGTGTGGAGGAGGGTTGAGAGAGACAGTAACCAGTGAGGATGGTGTAGGGGAGGGTTGAGAGAGACAGTAACCAGTGAGGATGGCGTGGAGGAGGGTTGAGAGAGACAGTAACCAGGGAGGATGGCGTGGAGGAGGGTTGAGAGAGACAGTAACCAGGGAGGATGGCGTGGAGGAGGGTTGAGAGAGACAGTAACCAGAGAGGATGGCGTGGAGGAGTGTTGAGAGAGACAGTAACCAGTGAGCATGGCGTGGAGGAGGGTTGAGAGAGACAGTAACCAGGGAGGATTGTGTGGAGGAGGGTTGAGAGAGACAGTAACCAGTGAGGATGGTGTAGGGGAGGGTTGAGAGAGACAGTAACCAGTGAGGATGGCGTGGAGGAGGGTTGAGAGAGACAGTAACCAGGGAGGATGGCGTGGAGGAGGGTTGAGAGAGACAGTACCCAGGGAGGATGGCGTGGAGGAGGGTTGAGAGAGATAGTAACCAGGGAGGATGGTGTAGGGTAGGGTTGAGAGAGACAGTAACCAGTGAGGATGAGTTGGAGGAGGGTTGAGAAAGACAGTAACCAGAGAGGATGGCGTGGGGGAGGGTTGAGAGAGACAGTAACCAGTGAGGATGGCGTGGAGGAGGGTTGAGAGAGACAGTAACCAGGGAGGATGGCGTGGAGGAGGGTTGAGAGAGATAGTAACCAGGGAGGATGGTGTAGGGGAGGGTTGAGAGAGACAGTAACCAGGGAGGATGACGTGGATGAGGGTTGAGAGAGACAGTAACCAGGGAGGATGGCGTGGAGGAAGGTTGAGAGAGACAGTAACCAGGGAGGATGGTGTAGGGGAGGGTTGAGAGAGACAGTAACCAGTGAGGATGGTGTGGAGGAGGGTTGAGAGAGACAGTAACCAGGGAGGATGGCGTGGAGGAGGGTTGAGAGAGACAGTAACCAGTGAGGATGGTGTGGGGAGGGTTGAGAGAGACAGTAACCAGGGAGGATGGTGTGGAGGAGGGTTGAGAGAGACAGTAACCAGTGAGGATGGTGTAGGGGAGGGTTGAGAGAGACAGTAACCAGTGAGGATGGCGTGGAAGAGGGTTGAGAGATACAAAAACCAGGGAGGATGGCGTGGGGAAGGGTTGAGAGAGACAGTAACCAGTGAGGATGGTTTGGGGAGGGTTGAGAGAGACAGTAACCAGTGAGGATGGCGTGGAGGAGGGTTGAGAGAGACAGTAACCAGGGAGGATGGCGTGGAGGAGGGTTGAGAGAGACAGTAACCAGGGAGGATGGCGTGGAGGAGGATTGAGAGAGACAGTAACCAGGGAGGATGGCGTGGAGGAGGGTTGAGAGAGACAGTAACCAGGGAGGATGGTGTGGGGAGGGTTGAGAGAGACAGTAACCAGGGAGGATGGTGTGGAGGAGGGTTGAGAGAGACAGTAACCAGGGAGGATGGTGTTGAGGAGGGTTGAGAGAGACAGTAACCAGTGAGGATGGTGTGGGGAGGGTTGAGAGAGACAGTAACCAGGGAGGATGGTGTGGAGGAGGGTGGAGAGAGACAGTAACCAGTGAGGATGGTGTAGGGGAGGGTTGAGAGAGACAGTAACCAGTGAGGATGGCGTGGAGGAGGGTTGAGAGAGACAGTAACCAGGGAGGATGGCGTGGAGGAGGGTTGAGAGAGACAGTAACCAGTGAGGATGGCGTGGAGGAGTGTTGAGAGAGACAGTAACCAGTGAGCATGGCGTGGAGGAGGGTTGAGAGAGACAGTAACCAGGGAGGATTGTGTGGAGGAGGGTTGAGAGAGACAGTAACCAGTGAGGATGGTGTAGGGGAGGGTTGAGAGAGACAGTAACCAGTGAGGATGGCGTGGAGGAGGGTTGAGAGAGACAGTAACCAGGGAGGATGGCGTGGAGGAGGGTTGAGAGAGACAGTAACCAGGGAGGATGGCGTGGAGGGTTGAGAGAGACAGTAACCAGTGAGGATGGCGTGGAGGAGTGTTGAGAGAGACAGTAACCAGTGAGCATGGCGTGGAGGAGGGTTGAGAGAGACAGTAACCAGGGAGGATTGTGTGGAGGAGGGTTGAGAGAGACAGTAACCAGTGAGGATGGTGTAGGGGAGGGTTGAGAGAGACAGTAACCAGTGAGGATGGCGTGGAGGAGGGTTGAGAGAGACAGTAACCAGGGAGGATGGCGTGGAGGAGGGTTGAGAGAGACAGTACCCAGGGAGGATGGCGTGGAGGAGGGTTGAGAGAGATAGTAACCAGGGAGGATGGTGTAGGGTAGGGTTGAGAGAGACAGTAACCAGTGAGGATGAGTTGGAGGAGGGTTGAGAAAGACAGTAACCAGAGAGGATGGCGTGGGGGAGGGTTGAGAGAGACAGTAACCAGTGAGGATGGCGTGGAGGAGGGTTGAGAGAGACAGTAACCAGGGAGGATGGCGTGGAGGAGGGTTGAGAGAGATAGTAACCAGGGAGGATGGTGTAGGGGAGGGTTGAGAGAGACAGTAACCAGGGAGGATGACGTGGATGAGGGTTGAGAGAGACAGTAACCAGGGAGGATGGCGTGGAGGAAGGTTGAGAGAGACAGTAACCAGGGAGGATGGCATGGAGGAGGGTTGAGAGAGACAGTAACCAGTGAGGATGGCGTGGAGGAGGGTTGAGAGAGACAGTAACCAGGGAGGATGGTTTGGAGGAGGGTTGAGAGAGACAGTAACCAGGGAGGATGGCGTGGAGGATGGTTGAGAGAGACAGTAACCAGGGAGGATGGCGTGGAGGAGGGTTGAGAGAGACAGTAACCAGTGAGGATGGCGTGGAGGAGGGTTGAGAGAGACAGTAACCAGGGAGGATGGCATGGAGGAGGGTTGAGAGAGACAGTAACCAGGGAGGATGGTGTGGAGGAGGGTTGAGAGAGACAGTAACCAGGGAGGATGGCGTGGAGGAGGATTGAGAGAGACAGTAACCAGGGAGGATGGTGTGGGGGAGGGTTGAGAGAGACAGTAACCAGTGAGGATGGTGTAGGGGAGGGTTGAGAGAGACAGTAACCAGGGAGGATGGCGTGGAGGAGGGTTGAGAGAGACAGTAACCAGGGAGGATGGCGTGGAGGAGGGTTGAGAGAGACAGTAAACAGGGAGCATGGTGTGGGGGAGGGTTGAGAGAGACAGTAACCAGTGAGGATGGCGTGGGGGAGGGTTGAGAGAGACAGTAACCAGGGAGGATGGCGTGGAGGAGGGTTGAGAGAGACAGTAACCAGGGAGGATGGCGTGGAGGAGGGTTGAGAGAGACAGTAACCAGGGAGGATGGTGTAGGGAGGGGTTGAGAGAGACAGTAACCAGTGAGGATTGTGTGGAGGAGGGTTGAGAGAGACAGTAACCAGTGAGGATGGTGTAGGGGAGGGTTGAGAGAGACAGTAACCAGTGAGGATGGTGTGGAGGAGGGTTGAGAGAGACAGTAACCAGGGAGGATGGCGTGGAGGAGGGTTGAGAGAGACAGTAACCAGTGAGGATGGTGTGGGGAGGGTTGAGAGAGACAGTAACCAGGGAGGATGGTGTGGAGGAGGGTTGAGAGAGACAGTAACCAGTGAGGATGGTGTAGGGGAGGGTTGAGAGAGACAGTAACCAGTGAGGATGGCGTGGAAGAGGGTTGAGAGATACAAAAACCAGGGAGGATGGCGTGGGGAAGGGTTGAGAGAGACAGTAACCAGTGAGGATGGTTTGGGGAGGGTTGAGAGAGACAGTAACCAGTGAGGATGGCGTGGAGGAGGGTTGAGAGAGACAGTAACCAGGGAGGATGGCGTGGAGGAGGGTTGAGAGAGACAGTAACCAGGGAGGATGGCGTGGAGGAGGATTGAGAGAGACAGTAACCAGGGAGGATGGCGTGGAGGAGGGTTGAGAGAGACAGTAACCAGGGAGGATGGTGTGGGGAGGGTTGAGAGAGACAGTAACCAGGGAGGATGGTGTGGAGGAGGGTTGAGAGAGACAGTAACCAGGGAGGATGGTGTTGAGGAGGGTTGAGAGAGACAGTAACCAGTGAGGATGGTGTGGGGAGGGTTGAGAGAGACAGTAACCAGGGAGGATGGTGTGGAGGAGGGTGGAGAGAGACAGTAACCAGTGAGGATGGTGTAGGGGAGGGTTGAGAGAGACAGTAACCAGTGAGGATGGCGTGGAGGAGGGTTGAGAGAGACAGTAACCAGGGAGGATGGCGTGGAGGAGGGTTGAGAGAGACAGTAACCAGTGAGGATGGCGTGGAGGAGTGTTGAGAGAGACAGTAACCAGTGAGCATGGCGTGGAGGAGGGTTGAGAGAGACAGTAACCAGGGAGGATTGTGTGGAGGAGGGTTGAGAGAGACAGTAACCAGCGAGGATGGTGTAGGGGAGGGTTGAGAGAGACAGTAACCAGTGAGGATGGCGTGGAGGAGGGTTGAGAGAGACAGTAACCAGGGAGGATGGCGTGGAGGAGGGTTGAGAGAGACAGTAACCAGGGAGGATGGCGTGGAGGAGGGTTGAGAGAGACAGTAACCAGTGAGGATGGCGTGGAGGAGTGTTGAGAGAGACAGTAACCAGTGAGCATGGCGTGGAGGAGGGTTGAGAGAGACATTAACCAGGGAGGATTGTGTGGAGGAGGGTTGAGAGAGACAGTAACCAGTGAGGATGGTGTAGGGGAGGGTTGAGAGAGACAGTAACCAGTGAGGATGGCGTGGAGGAGGGTTGAGAGAGACAGTAACCAGGGAGGATGGCGTGGAGGAGGGTTGAGAGAGACAGTACCCAGTGAGGATGGTGTGGGGAGGGTTGAGAGAGACAGTAACCAGTGAGGATGGCGTGGGGGAGGGTTGAGAGAGACAGTTACCAGGGAGGATGGCGTGGAGGAGGGTTGAGAGAGACAGTAACCAGGGAGGATGGTGTAGGGGAGGGTTGAGAGAGACAGTAACCAGTGAGGATTGTGTGGAGGAGGGTTGAGAGAGACAGTAACCAGTGAGGATGGTGTAGGGGAGGGTTGAGAGAGACAGTAACCAGTGAGGATGGTGTGGAGGAGGGTTGAGAGAGACAGTAACTAGGGAGGATGGCGTGGAGGAGGGTTGAGAGAGACAGTAAACAGGGAGGATGGTGTGGGGAGGGTTGAGAGAGACAGTATCCAGGGAGGATGGTGTGGAGGAGGGTTGAGAGAGACAGTAACCAGTGAGGATGGTGTAGGGGAGGGTTGAGAGAGACAGTAACCAGTGAGGATGGCGTGGAAGAGGGTTGAGAGATACAGTAACCAGGGAGGATGGCGTGGAGGAGGGTTGAGAGAGACAGTAACCAGGGAGGATGGTGTGGGGGAGGGTTGAGAGAGACAGTAACCAGTGAGGATGGCGTGGGGGAAGGTTGAGAGAGACAGTAACCAGGGAGGATGGCGTGGAGGAGGGTTGAGAGAGACAGTAACCAGGGAGGATGGCGTGGAGGAGGGTTGAGAGAGACATTAACCAGGGAGGATGGTGTAGGGGAGGGTTGAGAGAGACAGTAACCAGTGAGGACGGTGTGGAGGAGGGTTGAGAGAGACAGTAACCAGTGAGGATGGTGTAGGGAAGGGTTGAGAGAGACAGTAACCAGTGAGGATGGTGTGGAGGAGGGTCGAGAGAGACAGTAACCAGGGAGGATGGCGTGGAGGAGGGTTGAGAGAGACAGTAACCAGTGAGGATGGTGTGGGGAGGGTTGAGAGAGACAGTAACCAGGGAGGATGGTGTGGAGGAGGATTGAGAGAGACAGTAACCAGTGAGGATGGTGTAGGGGAGGGTTGAGAGAGACAGTAACCAGTGAGGATGGTGTAGGGGAGGGTTGAGAGAGACAGTAACCAGGGAGGATGGCGTGGAGGAGGGTTGAGAGAGATAGTAACCAGGGAGGATGGTGTAGGGGAGGGTTGAGAGAGACAGTAACCAGTGAGGATGAGTTGGAGGAGGGTTGAGAAAGACAGTAACCAGAGAGGATGGCGTGGGGGAGGGTTGAGAGAGACAGTAACCAGTGAGGATGGCGTGGAGGAGGGTTGAGAGAGACAGTAACCAGGGAGGATGGCGTGGAGGAGGGTTGAGAGAGATAGTAACCAGGGAGGATGGTGTAGGGGAGGGTTGAGAGAGACAGTAACCAGGGAGGATGACGTGGATGAGGGTTGAGAGAGACAGTAACCAGGGAGGATGGCGTGGAGGAAGGTTGAGAGAGACAGTAACCAGTGAGGATGGCGTGGAGGAGGGTTGAGAGAGACAGTAACCAGGGAGGATGGCGTGGATGAGGGTTGAGAGAGACAGTAACCAGGGAGGATGGCGTGGAGGAAGGTTGAGAGAGACAGTAACCAGGGAGGATGGCATGGAGGAGGGTTGAGAGAGACAGTAACCAGTGAGGATGGCGTGGAGGAGGGTTGAGAGAGACAGTAACCAGGGAGGATGGTTTGGAGGAGGGTTGAGAGAGACAGTAACCAGGGAGGATGGCGTGGAGGATGGTTGAGAGAGACAGTAACCAGGGAGGATGGCGTGGAGGAGGGTTGAGAGAGACAGTAACCAGTGAGGATGGCGTGGAGGAGGGTTGAGAGAGACAGTAACCAGGGAGGATGGCATGGAGGAGGGTTGAGAGAGACAGTAACCAGGGAGGATGGTGTGGAGGAGGGTTGAGAGAGACAGTAACCAGGGAGGATGGCGTGGAGGAGGATTGAGAGAGACAGTAACCAGGGAGGATGGTGTGGGGGAGGGTTGAGAGAGACAGTAACCAGTGAGGATGGTGTAGGGGAGGGTTGAGAGAGACAGTAACCAGGGAGGATGGCGTGGAGGAGGGTTGAGAGAGACAGTAACCAGGGAGGATGGCGTGGAGGAGGGTTGAGAGAGACAGTAAACAGGGAGCATGGTGTGGGGGAGGGTTGAGAGAGACAGTAACCAGTGAGGATGGCGTGGGGGAGGGTTGAGAGAGACAGTAACCAGGGAGGATGGCGTGGAGGAGGGTTGAGAGAGACAGTAACCAGGGAGGATGGCGTGGAGGAGGGTTGAGAGAGACAGTAACCAGGGAGGATGGTGTAGGGAGGGGTTGAGAGAGACAGTAACCAGTGAGGATTGTGTGGAGGAGGGTTGAGAGAGACAGTAACCAGTGAGGATGGTGTAGGGGAGGGTTGAGAGAGACAGTAACCAGTGAGGATGGTGTGGAGGAGGGTTGAGAGAGACAGTAACCAGGGAGGATGGCGTGGAGGAGGGTTGAGAGAGACAGTAACCAGTGAGGATGGTGTGGGGAGGGTTGAGAGAGACAGTAACCAGGGAGGATGGTGTGGAGGAGGGTTGAGAGAGACAGTAACCAGTGAGGATGGTGTAGGGGAGGGTTGAGAGAGACAGTAACCAGTGAGGATGGCGTGGAAGAGGGTTGAGAGATACAAAAACCAGGGAGGATGGCGTGGGGAAGGGTTGAGAGAGACAGTAACCAGTGAGGATGGTTTGGGTAGGGTTGAGAGAGACAGTAACCAGTGAGGATGGCGTGGAGGAGGGTTGAGAGAGACAGTAACCAGGGAGGATGGCGTGGAGGAGGGTTGAGAGAGACAGTAACCAGGGAGGATGGCGTGGAGGAGGATTGAGAGAGACAGTAACCAGGGAGGATGGCGTGGAGGAGGGTTGAGAGAGACAGTAACCAGGGAGGATGGTGTGGGGAGGGTTGAGAGAGACAGTAACCAGGGAGGATGGTGTGGAGGAGGGTTGAGAGAGACAGTAACCAGGGAGGATGGTGTTGAGGAGGGTTGAGAGAGACAGTAACCAGTGAGGATGGTGTGGGGAGGGTTGAGAGAGACAGTAACCAGGGAGGATGGTGTGGAGGAGGGTGGAGAGAGACAGTAACCAGTGAGGATGGTGTAGGGGAGGGTTGAGAGAGACAGTAACCAGTGAGGATGGCGTGGAGGAGGGTTGAGAGAGACAGTAACCAGGGAGGATGGCGTGGAGGAGGGTTGAGAGAGACAGTAACCAGTGAGGATGGCGTGGAGGAGTGTTGAGAGAGACAGTAACCAGTGAGCATGGCGTGGAGGAGGGTTGAGAGAGACAGTAACCAGGGAGGATTGTGTGGAGGAGGGTTGAGAGAGACAGTAACCAGTGAGGATGGTGTAGGGGAGGGTTGAGAGAGACAGTAACCAGTGAGGATGGCGTGGAGGAGGGTTGAGAGAGACAGTAACCAGGGAGGATGGCGTGGAGGAGGGTTGAGAGAGACAGTAACCAGGGAGGATGGCGTGGAGGAGGGTTGAGAGAGACAGTAACCAGTGAGGATGGCGTGGAGGAGTGTTGAGAGAGACAGTAACCAGTGAGCATGGCGTGGAGGAGGGTTGAGAGAGACATTAACCAGGGAGGATTGTGTGGAGGAGGGTTGAGAGAGACAGTAACCAGTGAGGATGGTGTAGGGGAGGGTTGAGAGAGACAGTAACCAGTGAGGATGGCGTGGAGGAGGGTTGAGAGAGACAGTAACCAGGGAGGATGGCGTGGAGGAGGGTTGAGAGAGACAGTACCCAGTGAGGATGGTGTGGGGAGGGTTGAGAGAGACAGTAACCAGTGAGGATGGCGTGGGGGAGGGTTGAGAGAGACAGTAACCAGGGAGGATGGCGTGGAGGAGGGTTGAGAGAGACAGTAACCAGGGAGGATGGTGTAGGGGAGGGTTGAGAGAGACAGTAACCAGTGAGGATTGTGTGGAGGAGGGTTGAGAGAGACAGTAACCAGTGAGGATGGTGTAGGGGAGGGTTGAGAGAGACAGTAACCAGTGAGGATGGTGTGGAGGAGGGTTGAGAGAGACAGTAACCAGGGAGGATGGCGTGGAGGAGGGTTGAGAGAGACAGTAAACAGGGAGGATGGTGTGGGGAGGGTTGAGAGAGACAGTATCCAGGGAAGATGGTGTGGAGGAGGGTTGAGAGAGACAGTAACCAGTGAGGATGGTGTAGGGGAGGGTTGAGAGAGACAGTAACCAGTGAGGATGGCGTGGAAGAGGGTTGAGAGATACAGTAACCAGGGAGGATGGCGTGGAGGAGGATTGAGAGAGACAGTAACCAGGGAGGATGGTGTGGGGGAGGGTTGAGAGAGACAGTAACCAGTGAGGATGGCGTGGGGGAAGGTTGAGAGAGACAGTAACCAGGGAGGATGGCGTGGAGGAGGGTTGAGAGAGACAGTAACCAGGGAGGATGGCGTGGAGGAGGGTTGAGAGAGACATTAACCAGGGAGGATGGTGTAGGGGAGGGTTGAGAGAGACAGTAACCAGTGAGGACGGTGTGGAGGAGGGTTGAGAGAGACAGTAACCAGTGAGGATGGTGTAGGGAAGGGTTGAGAGAGACAGTAACCAGTGAGGATGGTGTGGAGGAGGGTCGAGAGAGACAGTAACAAGGGAGGATGGCGTGGAGGAGGGTTGAGAGAGACAGTAACCAGTGAGGATGGTGTGGGGAGGGTTGAGAGAGACAGTAACCAGGGAGGATGGTGTGGAGGAGGATTGAGAGAGACAGTAACCAGTGAGGATGGTGTAGGGGAGGGTTGAGAGAGACAGTAACCAGTGAGGATGGTGTAGGGGAGGGTTGAGAGAGACAGTAACCAGGGAGGATGGCGTGGAGGAGGGTTGAGAGAGATAGTAACCAGGGAGGATGGTGTAGGGGAGGGTTGAGAGAGACAGTAACCAGTGAGGATGAGTTGGAGGAGGATTGAGAAAGACAGTAACCAGGGAGGATGGCGTGGAGGAGGGTTGAGAGAGACAGTAACCAGGGAGGATGGCGTGGAGGAGGGTTGAGAGAGACAGTAACCAGGGAGGATGGCGTGGAGGATGGTTGAGAGAGACAGTAACCAGTGAGGATGGCGTGGAGGAGGGTTGAGAGAGACAGTAACCAGGGAGGATGGCGTGGAGGAGGGTTGAGAGAGACAGTAACCAGGGAGGATCGCGTGGAGGAGGGTTGAGAGAGACAGTAACCAGGGAGGATGGCGTGGAGGAGGGTTGAGAGAGACAGTAACCAGGGAGGATGGCGTGGAGGAGGGTTGAGAGAGACAGTAACCAGTGAGGATGGCGTGGAGGAGTGTTGAGAGAGACAGTAACCAGTGAGCATGGCGTGGAGGAGGGTTGAGAGAGACAGTAACCAGGGAGGATTGTGTGGAGGAGGGTTGAGAGAGACAGTAACCAGTGAGGATGGTGTAGGGGAGGGTTGAGAGAGACAGTAACCAGTGAGGATGGCGTGGAGGAGGGTTGAGAGAGACAGTAACCAGGGAGGATGGCGTGGAGGAGGGTTGAGAGAGACAGTAACCAGTGAGGATGGTGTGGAGGAGGGTTGAGAGAGACAGTAACCAGGGAGGATGGCGTGGAGGAGGGTTGAGAGAGACAGTACCCAGTGAGGATGGTGTGGGGAGGGTTGAGAGAGACAGTAACCAGTGAGGATGGCGTGGGGGAGGGTTGAGAGAGACAGTAACCAGGGAGGATGGCGTGGAGGAGGGTTGAGAGAGACAGTAACCAGGGAGGATGGTGTAGGGGAGGGTTGAGAGAGACAGTAACCAGTGAGGATTGTGTGGAGGAGGGTTGAGAGAGACAGTAACCAGTGAGGATGGTGTAGGGGAGGGTTGAGAGAGACAGTAACCAGTGAGGATGGTGTGGAGGAGGGTTGAGAGAGACAGTAACCAGGGAGGATGGCGTGGAGGAGGGTTGAGAGAGACAGTAAACAGGGAGGATGGTGTGGGGAGGGTTGAGAGAGACAGTATCCAGGGAGGATGGTGTGGAGGAGGGTTGAGAGAGACAGTAACCAGTGAGGATGGTGTAGGGGAGGGTTGAGAGAGACAGTAACCAGTGAGGATGGCGTGGAAGAGGGTTGAGAGATACAGTAACCAGGGAGGATGGCGTGGAGAAGGGTTGAGAGAGACAGTAACCAGTGAGGATGGTGTGGGGAGGGTTGAGAGAGACAGTAACCAGTGAGGATGGCGTGGAGGAGGGTTGAGAGAGACAGTAACCAGGGAGGATGGCGTGAAGGAGGGTTGAGAGAGACAGTAACCAGGGAGGATCGCGTGGAGGAGGGTTGAGAGAGACAGTAACCAGGGAGGATGGCGTGGAGGAGGGTTGAGAGAGACAGTAACCAGGGAGGATGGCGTGGAGGAGGGTTGAGAGAGACAGTAACCAGTGAGGATGGCGTGGAGGAGTGTTGAGAGAGACAGTAACCAGTGAGCATGGCGTGGAGGAGGGTTGAGAGAGACAGTAACCAGGGAGGATTGTGTGGAGGAGGGTTGAGAGAGACAGTAACCAGTGAGGATGGTGTAGGGGAGGGTTGAGAGAGACAGTAACCAGTGAGGATGGCGTGGAGGAGGGTTGAGAGAGACAGTAACCAGGGAGGATGGCGTGGAGGAGGGTTGAGAGAGACAGTAACCAGTGAGGATGGTGTGGGGAGGGTTGAGAGAGACAGTAACCAGTGAGGATGGCGTGGAGGAGGGTTGAGAGAGACAGTAACCAGGGAGGATGGCGTGGAGGAGGGTTGAGAGAGACAGTAACCAGGGAGGATGGTGTAGGGGAGGGTTGAGAGAGACAGTAACCAGTGAGGATTGTGTGGAGGAGGGTTGAGAGAGACAGTAACCAGTGAGGATGGTGTAGGGGAGGGTTGAGAGAGACAGTAACCAGTGAGGATGGTGTGGAGGAGGGTTGAGAGAGACAGTAACCAGGGAGGATGGCGTGGAGGAGGGTTGAGAGAGACACTAACCAGTGAGGATGGTGTGGGGAGGGTTGAGAGAGACAGTATCCAGGGAGGATTGTGTGGAGGAGGGTTGAGAGAGACAGTAACCAGTGAGGATGGTGTAGGGGAGGGTTGAGAGAGACAGTAACCAGTGAGGATGGCGTGGAAGAGGGTTGAGAGATACAGTAACCAGGGAGGATGGCGTGGAGAAGGGTTGAGAGAGACAGTAACCAGTGAGGATGGTGTGGGGAGGGTTGAGAGAGACAGTAACCAGTGAGGATGGCGTGGAGGAGGGTTGAGAGAGACAGTAACCAGGGAGGATGGCGTGGAGGAGGGTTGAGAGAGACAGTAACCAGGGAGGATGGCGTGGAGGATGGTTGAGAGAGACAGTAACCAGGGAGGATGGCGTGGAGGAGGGTTGAGAGAGACAGTAACCAGGGAGGATGGTGTGGGGAGGGTTGAGAGAGACAGTAACCAGGGACGATGGTGTGGAGGAGGGTTGAGAGAGACAGTAACCAGGGAGGATGGTGTGGAGGAGGGTTGAGAGAGACAGTAACCAGTGAGGATGGTGTGGGGAGGGTTGAGAGAGACAGTAACCAGTGAGGATGGCGTGGAGGAGGGTTGAGAGAGACAGTAACCAGGGAGGATGGCGTGGAGGAGGGTTGAGAGAGACAGTAACCAGGGAGGATGGCGTGGAGGAGGGTTGAGAGAGACAGTAACCAGGGAGGATGGCGTGGAGGAGGGTTGAGAGAGACAGTAACCAGGGAGGATGGCGTGGAGGAGGGTTGAGAGAGACAGTAACCAGTGAGGATGGCGTGGAGGAGTGTTGAGAGAGACAGTAACCAGTGAGGATGGCGTGGAGGAGGGTTGAGAGAGACAGTAACCAGGGAGGATTGTGTGGAGGAGGGTTGAGAGAGACAGTAACCAGTGAGGATGGTGTAGGGGAGGGTTGAGAGAGACAGTAACCAGTGAGGATGGCGTGGAGGAGGGTTGAGAGAGACAGTAACCAGGGAGGATGGCGTGGAGGAGGGTTGAGAGAGACAGTAACCAGTGAGGATGGTGTGGGGAGGGTTGAGAGAGACAGTAACCAGTGAGGATGGCGTGGAGGAGGGTTGAGAGAGACAGTAACCAGGGAGGATGGCGTGGAGGAGGGTTGAGAGAGACAGTAACCAGGGAGGATGGTGTAGGGGAGGGTTGAGAGAGACAGTATCCAGGGAGGATGGTGTGGAGGAGGGTTGAGAGAGACAGTAACCAGTGAGGATGGTGTAGGGGAGGGTTGAGAGAGACAGTAACCAGTGAGGATGGCGTGGAGGAGGGTTGAGAGAGACAGTAACCAGGGAGGATGGCGTGGAGGAGAGTTGAGAGAGACAGTAACCAGGGAGGATGGTGTAGGGGAGGGTTGAGAGAGACAGTAACCAGTGAGGATTGTGTGGAGGAGGGTTGAGAGAGACAGTAACCAGTGAGGATGGTGTAGGGGAGGGTTGAGAGAGACAGTAACCAGTGAGGATGGTGTGGAGGAGGGTTGAGAGAGACAGTAACCAGGGAGGATGGCGTGGAGGAGGGTTGAGAGAGACAGTAACCAGTGAGGATGGTGTGGGGAGGGTTGAGAGAGACAGTATCCAGGGAGGATGGTGTGGAGGAGGGTTGAGAGAGACAGTAACCAGTGAGGATGGTGTAGGGGAGGGTTGAGAGAGACAGTAACCAGTGAGGATGGCGTGGAAGAGGGTTGAGAGATACAGTAACCAGGGAGGATGGCGTGGAGAAGGGTTGAGAGAGACAGTAACCAGTAGGATGGTGTGGGGAGGGTTGAGAGAGACAGTAACCAGTGAGGATGGTGTTGAGGAGGGTTGAGAGAGACAGTAACCAGTGAGGATGGTGTGGGGAGGGTTGAGAGAGACAGTAACCAGGGAGGATGGTGTGGAGGAGGGTGGAGAGAGACAGTAACCAGTGAGGATGGTGTAGGGGAGGGTTGAGAGAGACAGTAACCAGTGAGGATGGCGTGGAGGAGGGTTGAGAGAGACAGTAACCAGGGAGGATGGCGTGGAGGAGGGTTGAGAGAGACAGTAACCAGTGAGGATGGCGTGGAGGAGTGTTGAGAGAGACAGTAACCAGTGAGCATGGCGTGGAGGAGGGTTGAGAGAGACAGTAACCAGGGAGGATTGTGTGGAGGAGGGTTGAGAGAGACAGTAACCAGTGAGGATGGTGTAGGGGAGGGTTGAGAGAGACAGTAACCAGTGAGGATGGCGTGGAGGAGGGTTGAGAGAGACAGTAACCAGGGAGGATGGCGTGGAGGAGGGTTGAGAGAGACAGTAACCAGGGAGGATGGCGTGGAGGAGGGTTGAGAGAGACAGTAACCAGTGAGGATGGCGTGGAGGAGTGTTGAGAGAGACAGTAACCAGTGAGCATGGCGTGGAGGAGGGTTGAGAGAGACATTAACCAGGGAGGATTGTGTGGAGGAGGATGGGAGAGACAGTAACCAGTGAGGATGGTGTAGGGGAGGGTTGAGAGAGACAGTAACCAGTGAGGATGGCGTGGAGGAGGGTTGAGAGAGACAGTAACCAGGGAGGATGGCGTGGAGGAGGGTTGAGAGAGACAGTACCCAGTGAGGATGGTGTGGGGAGGGTTGAGAGAGACAGTAACCAGTGAGGATGGCGTGGGGGAGGGTTGAGAGAGACAGTAACCAGGGAGGATGGCGTGGAGGAGGGTTGAGAGAGACAGTAACCAGGGAGGATGGTGTAGGGGAGGGTTGAGAGAGACAGTAACCAGTGAGGATTGTGTGGAGGAGGGTTGAGAGAGACAGTAACCAGTGAGGATGGTGTAGGGGAGGGTTGAGAGAGACAGTAACCAGTGAGGATGGTGTGGAGGAGGGTTGAGAGAGACAGTAACCAGGGAGGATGGCGTGGAGGAGGGTTGAGAGAGACAGTAAACAGGGAGGATGGTGTGGGGAGGGTTGAGAGAGACAGTATCCAGGGAGGATGGTGTGGAGGAGGGTTGAGAGAGACAGTAACCAGTGAGGATGGTGTAGGGGAGGGTTGAGAGAGACAGTAACCAGTGAGGATGGCGTGGAAGAGGGTTGAGAGATACAGTAACCAGGGAGGATGGCGTGGAGGAGGATTGAGAGAGACAGTAACCAGGGAGGATGGTGTGGGGGAGGGTTGAGAGAGACAGTAACCAGTGAGGATGGCGTGGGGGAAGGTTGAGAGAGACAGTAACCAGGGAGGATGGCGTGGAGGAGGGTTGAGAGAGACAGTAACCAGGGAGGATGGCGTGGAGGAGGGTTGAGAGAGACATTAACCAGGGAGGATGGTGTAGGGGAGGGTTGAGAGAGACAGTAACCAGTGAGGACGGTGTGGAGGAGGGTTGAGAGAGACAGTAACCAGTGAGGATGGTGTAGGGAAGGGTTGAGAGAGACAGTAACCAGTGAGGATGGTGTGGAGGAGGGTCGAGAGAGACAGTAACCAGGGAGGATGGCGTGGAGGAGGGTTGAGAGAGACAGTAACCAGTGAGGATGGTGTGGGGAGGGTTGAGAGAGACAGTAACCAGGGAGGATGGTGTGGAGGAGGATTGAGAGAGACAGTAACCAGTGAGGATGGTGTAGGGGAGGGTTGAGAGAGACAGTAACCAGTGAGGATGGTGTAGGGGAGGGTTGAGAGAGACAGTAACCAGGGAGGATGGCGTGGAGGAGGGTTGAGAGAGATAGTAACCAGGGAGGATGGTGTAGGGGAGGGTTGAGAGAGACAGTAACCAGTGAGGATGAGTTGGAGGAGGATTGAGAAAGACAGTAACCAGGGAGGATGGCGTGGAGGAGGGTTGAGAGAGACAGTAACCAGGGAGGATGGCGTGGAGGAGGGTTGAGAGAGACAGTAACCAGGGAGGATGGCGTGGAGGATGGTTGAGAGAGACAGTAACCAGTGAGGATGGCGTGGAGGAGGGTTGAGAGAGACAGTAACCAGGGAGGATGGCGTGGAGGAGGGTTGAGAGAGACAGTAACCAGGGAGGATCGCGTGGAGGAGGGTTGAGAGAGACAGTAACCAGGGAGGATGGCGTGGAGGAGGGTTGAGAGAGACAGTAACCAGGGAGGATGGCGTGGAGGAGGGTTGAGAGAGACAGTAACCAGTGAGGATGGCGTGGAGGAGTGTTGAGAGAGACAGTAACCAGTGAGCATGGCGTGGAGGAGGGTTGAGAGAGACAGTAACCAGGGAGGATTGTGTGGAGGAGGGTTGAGAGAGACAGTAACCAGTGAGGATGGTGTAGGGGAGGGTTGAGAGAGACAGTAACCAGTGAGGATGGCGTGGAGGAGGGTTGAGAGAGACAGTAACCAGGGAGGATGGCGTGGAGGAGGGTTGAGAGAGACAGTAACCAGGGAGGATGGTGTAGGGGAGGGTTGAGAGAGACAGTAACCAGTGAGGATTGTGTGGAGGAGGGTTGAGAGAGACAGTAACCAGTGAGGATTGTGTGGAGGAGGGTTGAGAGAGACAGTAACCAGTGAGGATGGTGTAGGGGAGGGTTGAGAGAGACAGTAACCAGTGAGGATGGTGTGGAGGAGGGTTGAGAGAGACAGTAACCAGGGAGGATGGCGTGGAGGAGGGTTGAGAGAGACAGTAAACAGGGAGGATGGTATGGGGAGGGTTGAGAGAGACAGTATCCAGGGAGGATGGTGTGGAGGAGGGTTGAGAGAGACAGTAACCAGTGAGGATGGTGTAGGGGAGGGTTGAGAGAGACAGTAACCAGTGAGGATGGCGTGGAAGAGGGTTGAGAGATACAGTAACCAGGGAGGATGGCGTGGAGAAGGGTTGAGAGAGACAGTAACCAGTGAGGATGGTGTGGGGAGGGTTGAGAGAGACAGTAACCAGTGAGGATGGCGTGGAGGAGGGTTGAGAGAGACAGTAACCAGGGAGGATGGCGTGAAGGAGGGTTGAGAGAGACAGTAACCAGGGAGGATCGCGTGGAGGAGGGTTGAGAGAGACAGTAACCAGGGAGGATGGCGTGGAGGAGGGTTGAGAGAGACAGTAACCAGGGAGGATGGCGTGGAGGAGGGTTGAGAGAGACAGTAACCAGTGAGGATGGCGTGGAGGAGTGTTGAGAGAGACAGTAACCAGTGAGCATGGCGTGGAGGAGGGTTGAGAGAGACAGTAACCAGGGAGGATTGTGTGGAGGAGGGTTGAGAGAGACAGTAACCAGTGAGGATGGTGTAGGGGAGGGTTGAGAGAGACAGTAACCAGTGAGGATGGCGTGGAGGAGGGTTGAGAGAGACAGTAACCAGGGAGGATGGCGTGGAGGAGGGTTGAGAGAGACAGTAACCAGTGAGGATGGTGTGGGGAGGGTTGAGAGAGACAGTAACCAGTGAGGATGGCGTGGAGGAGGGTTGAGAGAGACAGTAACCAGGGAGGATGGCGTGGAGGAGGGTTGAGAGAGACAGTAACCAGGGAGGATGGTGTAGGGGAGGGTTGAGAGAGACAGTAACCAGTGAGGATTGTGTGGAGGAGGGTTGAGAGAGACAGTAACCAGTGAGGATGGTGTAGGGGAGGGTTGAGAGAGACAGTAACCAGTGAGGATGGTGTGGAGGAGGGTTGAGAGAGACAGTAACCAGGGAGGATGGCGTGGAGGAGGGTTGAGAGAGACACTAACCAGTGAGGATGGTGTGGGGAGGGTTGAGAGAGACAGTATCCAGGGAGGATGGTGTGGAGGAGGGTTGAGAGAGACAGTAACCAGTGAGGATGGTGTAGAGGAGGGTTGAGAGAGACAGTAACCAGTGAGGATGGCGTGGAAGAGGGTTGAGAGATACAGTAACCAGGGAGGATGGCGTGGAGAAGGGTTGAGAGAGACAGTAACCAGTGAGGATGGTGTGGGGAGGGTTGAGAGAGACAGTAACCAGTGAGGATGGCGTGGAGGAGGGTTGAGAGAGACAGTAACCAGGGAGGATGGCGTGGAGGAGGGTTGAGAGAGACAGTAACCAGGGAGGATGGCGTGGAGGAGGGTTGAGAGAGACAGTAACCAGGGAGGATGGCGTGGAGGAGGGTTGAGAGAGACAGTAACCAGGGAGGATGGTGTGGGGAGGGTTGAGAGAGACAGTAACCAGGGACGATGGTGTGGAGGAGGGTTGAGAGAGACAGTAACCAGGGAGGATGGTGTGGAGGAGGGTTGAGAGAGACAGTAACCAGTGAGGATGGTGTGGGGAGGGTTGAGAGAGACAGTAACCAGTGAGGATGGCGTGGAGGAGGGTTGAGAGAGACAGTAACCAGGGAGGATGGCGTGGAGGAGGGTTGAGAGAGACAGTAACCAGGGAGGATGGCGTGGAGGAGGGTTGAGAGAGACAGTAACCAGGGAGGATGGCGTGGAGGAGGGTTGAGAGAGACAGTAACCAGGGAGGATGGCGTGGAGGAGGGTTGAGAGAGACAGTAACCAGTGAGGATGGCGTGGAGGAGTGTTGAGAGAGACAGTAACCAGTGAGGATGGCGTGGAGGAGGGTTGAGAGAGACAGTAACCAGGGAGGATTGTGTGGAGGAGGGTTGAGAGAGACAGTAACCAGTGAGGATGGTGTAGGGGAGGGTTGAGAGAGACAGTAACCAGTGAGGATGGCGTGGAGGAGGGTTGAGAGAGACAGTAACCAGGGAGGATGGCGTGGAGGAGGGTTGAGAGAGACAGTAACCAGTGAGGATGGTGTGGGGAGGGTTGAGAGAGACAGTAACCAGTGAGGATGGCGTGGAGGAGGGTTGAGAGAGACAGTAACCAGGGAGGATGGCGTGGAGGAGGGTTGAGAGAGACAGTAACCAGGGAGGATGGTGTAGGGGAGGGTTGAGAGAGACAGTAACCAGTGAGGATTGTGTGGAGGAGGGTTGAGAGAGACAGTAACCAGTGAGGATGGTGTAGGGGAGGGTTGAGAGAGACAGTAACCAGTGAGGATGGTGTGGAGGAGGGTTGAGAGAGACAGTAACCAGGGAGGATGGCGTGGAGGAGGGTTGAGAGAGACAGTAACCAGTGAGGATGGTGTGGGGAGGGTTGAGAGAGACAGTATCCAGGGAGGATGGTGTGGAGGAGGGTTGAGAGAGACAGTAACCAGTGAGGATGGTGTAGGGGAGGGTTGAGAGAGACAGTAACCAGTGAGGATGGCGTGGAGGAGGGTTGAGAGAGACAGTAACCAGGGAGGATGGCGTGGAGGAGGGTTGAGAGAGACAGTAACCAGGGAGGATGGTGTAGGGGAGGGTTGAGAGAGACAGTAACCAGTGAGGATTGTGTGGAGGAGGGTTGAGAGAGACAGTAACCAGTGAGGATGGTGTAGGGGAGGGTTGAGAGAGACAGTAACCAGTGAGGATGGTGTGGAGGAGGGTTGAGAGAGACAGTAACCAGGGAGGATGGCGTGGAGGAGGGTTGAGAGAGACAGTAACCAGTGAGGATGGTGTGGGGAGGGTTGAGAGAGACAGTATCCAGGGAGGATGGTGTGGAGGAGGGTTGAGAGAGACAGTAACCAGTGAGGATGGTGTAGGGGAGGGTTGAGAGAGACAGTAACCAGTGAGGATGGCGTGGAAGAGGGTTGAGAGATACAGTAACCAGGGAGGATGGCGTGGAGAAGGGTTGAGAGAGACAGTAACCAGTAGGATGGTGTGGGGAGGGTTGAGAGAGACAGTAACCAGTGAGGATGGCGTGGAGGAGGGTTGAGAGAGACAGTAACCAGGGAGGATGGCGTGGAGGAGGGTTGAGAGAGACAGTAACCAGGGAGGATGGCGTGGAGGAGGGTTGAGAGAGACAGTAACCAGGGAGGATGGCGTGGAGGAGGGTTGAGAGAGACAGTAACCAGGGAGGATGGTGTGGGGAGGGTTGAGAGAGACAGTAACCAGGGACGATGGTGTGGAGGAGGGTTGAGAGAGACAGTAACCAGGGAGGATGGTGTGGAGGAGGGTTGAGAGAGACAGTAACCAGTGAGGATGGTGTGGGGAGGGTTGAGAGAGACAGTAACCAGTGAGGATGGCGTGGAGGAGGGTTGAGAGAGACAGTAACCAGGGAGGATGGCGTGGAGGAGGGTTGAGAGAGACAGTAACCAGGGAGGATCGCGTGGAGGAGGGTTGAGAGAGACAGTAACCAGGGAGGATGGCGTGGAGGAGGGTTGAGAGAGACAGTAACCAGGGAGGATGGCGTGGAGGAGGGTTGAGAGAGACAGTAACCAGTGAGGATGGCGTGGAGGAGTGTTGAGAGAGACAGTAACCAGTGAGGATGGCGTGGAGGAGGGTTGAGAGAGACAGTAACCAGGGAGGATTGTGTGGAGGAGGGTTGAGAGAGACAGTAACCAGTGAGGATGGTGTAGGGGAGGGTTGAGAGAGACAGTAACCAGTGAGGATGGCGTGGAGGAGGGTTGAGAGAGACAGTAACCAGGGAGGATGGCGTGGAGGAGGGTTGAGAGAGACAGTAACCAGTGAGGATGGTGTGGGGAGGGTTGAGAGAGACAGTAACCAGTGAGGATGGTGTGGAGGAGGGTTGAGAGAGACAGTAACCAGGGAGGATGGCGTGGAGGAGGGTTGAGAGAGACAGTAACCAGGGAGGATGGTGTAGGGGAGGGTTGAGAGAGACAGTAACCAGTGAGGATTGTGTGGAGGAGGGTTGAGAGAGACAGTAACCAGTGAGGATGGTGTAGGGGAGGGTTGAGAGAGACAGTAACCAGTGAGGATGGTGTGGAGGAGGGTTGAGAGAGACAGTAACCAGGGAGGATGGCGTGGAGGAGGGTTGAGAGAGACAGTAACCAGTGAGGATGGTGTGGGGAGGGTTGAGAGAGACAGTATCCAGGGAGGATGGTGTGGAGGAGGGTTGAGAGAGACAGTAACCAGTGAGGATGGTGTAGGGGAGGGTTGAGAGAGACAGTAACCAGTGAGGATGGCGTGGAAGAGGGTTGAGAGATACAGTAACCAGGGAGGATGGCGTGGAGAAGGGTTGAGAGAGACAGTAACCAGTGAGGATGGTGTGGGGAGGGTTGAGAGAGACAGTAACCAGTGAGGATGGCGTGGAGGAGGGTTGAGAGAGACAGTAATCAGGGAGGATGGCGTGGAGGAGGGTTGAGAGAGACAGTAACCAGGGAGGAAGGGGTGGAGGAGGGTTGAGAGAGACAGTAACCAGGGAGGATGGCGTGGAGGAGGGTTGAGAGAGACAGTAACCAGGGAGGATGGTGTGGGGAGGGTTGAGAGAGACAGTAACCAGGGACGATGGTGTGGAGGAGGGTTGAGAGAGACAGTAACCAGGGAGGATGGTGTGGAGGAGGGTTGAGAGAGACAGTAACCAGTGAGGATGGTGTGGGGAGGGTTGAGAGAGACAGTAACCAGTGAGGATGGCGTGGAGGAGGGTTGAGAGAGACAGTAACCAGGGAGGATGGCGTGGAGGAGGGTTGAGAGAGACAGTAACCAGGGAGGATCGCGTGGAGGAGGGTTGAGAGAGACAGTAACCAGGGAGGATGGCGTGGAGGAGGGTTGAGAGAGACAGTAACCAGGGAGGATGGCGTGGAGGAGGGTTGAGAGAGACAGTAACCAGTGAGGATGGCGTGGAGGAGTGTTGAGAGAGACAGTAACCAGTGAGCATGGCGTGGAGGAGGGTTGAGAGAGACAGTAACCAGGGAGGATTGTGTGGAGGAGGGTTGAGAGAGACAGTAACCAGTGAGGATGGTGTAGGGGAGGGTTGAGAGAGACAGTAACCAGTGAGGATGGCGTGGAGGAGGGTTGAGAGAGACAGTAACCAGGGAGGATGGCGTGGAGGAGGGTTGAGAGAGACAGTAACCAGTGAGGATGGTGTGGGGAGGGTTGAGAGAGACAGTAACCAGTGAGGATGGCGTGGAGGAGGGTTGAGAGAGACAGTAACCAGGGAGGATGGCGTGGAGGAGGGTTGAGAGAGACAGTAACCAGGGAGGTTGGTGTAGGGGAGGGTTGAGAGAGACAGTAACCAGTGAGGATTGTGTGGAGGAGGGTTGAGAGAGACAGTAACCAGTGAGGATGGTGTAGGGGAGGGTTGAGAGAGACAGTAACCAGTGAGGATGGTGTGGAGGAGGGTTGAGAGAGACAGTAACCAGGGAGGATGGCGTGGAGGAGGGTTGAGAGAGACAGTAACCAGTGAGGATGGTGTGGGGAGGGTTGAGAGAGACAGTATCCAGGGAGGATGGTGTGGAGGAGGGTTGAGAGAGACAGTAACCAGTGAGGATGGTGTAGGGGAGGGTTGAGAGAGACAGTAACCAGTGAGGATGGCGTGGAAGAGGGTTGAGAGATACAGTAACCAGGGAGGATGGCGTGGAGAAGGGTTGAGAGAGACAGTAACCAGTGAGGATGGTGTGGGGAGGGTTGAGAGAGACAGTAACCAGTGAGGATGGCGTGGAGGAGGGTTGAGAGAGACAGTAACCAGGGAGGATGGCGTGGAGGAGGGTTGAGAGAGACAGTAACCAGGGAGGATGGCGTGGAGGAGGGTTGAGAGAGACAGTAACCAGGGAGGATGGCGTGGAGGAGGGTTGAGAGAGACAGTAACCAGGGAGGATGGTGTGGGGAGGGTTGAGAGAGACAGTAACCAGGGACGATGGTGTGGAGGAGGGTTGAGAGAGACAGTAACCAGGGAGGATGGTGTGGAGGAGGGTTGAGAGAGACAGTAACCAGTGAGGATGGTGTGGGGAGGGTTGAGAGAGACAGCAACCAGTGAGGATGGCGTGGAGGAGGGTTGAGAGAGACAGTAACCAGGGAGGATGGCGTGGAGGAGGGTTGAGAGAGACAGTAACCAGTGAGGATCGCGTGGAGGAGGGTTGAGAGAGACAGTAACCAGGGAGGATGGCGTGGAGGAGGGTTGAGAGAGACAGTAACCAGGGAGGATGGCGTGGAGGAGGGTTGAGAGAGACAGTAACCAGTGAGGATGGCGTGGAGGAGTGTTGAGAGAGACAGTAACCAGTGAGCATGGCGTGGAGGAGGGTTGAGAGAGACAGTAACCAGGGAGGATTGTGTGGAGGAGGGTTGAGAGAGACAGTAACCAGTGAGGATGGTGTAGGGGAGGGTTGAGAGAGACAGTAACCAGTGAGGATGGCGTGGAGGAGGGTTGAGAGAGACAGTAACCAGGGAGGATGGCGTGGAGGAGGGTTGAGAGAGACAGTAACCAGTGAGGATGGTGTGGGGAGGGTTGAGAGAGACAGTAACCAGTGAGGATGGCGTGGAGGAGGGTTGAGAGAGACAGTAACCAGGGAGGATGGCGTGGAGGAGGGTTGAGAGAGACAGTAACCAGGGAGGATGGTGTAGGGGAGGGTTGAGAGAGACAGTAACCAGTGAGGATTGTGTGGAGGAGGGTTGAGAGAGACAGTAACCAGTGAGGATGGTGTAGGGGAGGGTTGAGAGAGACAGTAACCAGTGAGGATGGTGTGGAGGAGGGTTGAGAGAGACAGTGACCAGGGAGGATGGCGTGGAGGAGGGTTGAGAGAGACAGTAACCAGTGAGGATGGTGTGGGGAGGGTTGAGAGAGACAGTATCCAGGGAGGATGGTGTGGAGGAGGGTTGAGAGAGACAGTAACCAGTGAGGATGGTGTAGGGGAGGGTTGAGAGAGACAGTAACCAGTGAGGATGGCGTGGAAGAGGGTTGAGAGATACAGTAACCAGGGAGGATGGCGTGGAGAAGGGTTGAGAGAGACAGTAACCAGTGAGGATGGTGTGGGGAGGGTTGAGAGAGACAGTAACCAGTGAGGATGGCGTGGAGGAGGGTTGAGAGAGACAGTAATCAGGGAGGATGGCGTGGAGGAGGGTTGAGAGAGACAGTAACCAGGGAGGATGGCGTGGAGGAGGGTTGAGAGAGACAGTAACCAGGGAGGATGGCGTGGAGGAGGGTTGAGAGAGACAGTAACCAGGGAGGATGGTGTGGGGAGGGTTGAGAGAGACAGTAACCAGGGACGATGGTGTGGAGGAGGGTTGAGAGAGACAGTAACCAGGGAGGATGGTGTGGAGGAGGGTTGAGAGAGACAGTAACCAGTGAGGATGGTGTGGGGAGGGTTGAGAGAGACAGTAACCAGGGAGAATGGTGTGGAGGAGGGTTGAGAGAGACAGTAACCAGGGAGGATGGCGTGGAGGAGGGTTGAGAGAGACAGTAACCAGTGAGGATGGCGTGGAGGAGTGTTGAGAGAGACAGTAACCAGTGAGCATGGCGTGGAGGAGGGTTGAGAGAGACAGTAACCAGGGAGGATTGTGTGGAGGAGGGTTGAGAGAGACAGTAACCAGTGAGGATGGTGTAGGGGAGGGTTGAGAGAGACAGTAACCAGTGAGGATGGCGTGGAGGAGGGTTGAGAGAGACAGTAACCAGGGAGGATGGCGTGGAGGAGGGTTGAGAGAGACAGTAACCAGGGAGGATGGCGTGGAGGAGGGTTGAGAGAGACAGTAACCAGTGAGGATGGCGTGGAGGAGTGTTGAGAGAGACAGTAACCAGTGAGCATGGCGTGGAGGAGGGTTGAGAGAGACAGTAACCAGGGAGGATTGTGTGGAGGAGGGTTGAGAGAGACAGTAACCAGTGAGGATGGTGTAGGGGAGGGTTGAGAGAGACAGTAACCAGTGAGGATGGCGTGGAGGAGGGTTGAGAGAGACAGTAACCAGGGAGGATGGCGTGGAGGAGGGTTGAGAGAGACAGTAACCAGTGAGGATGGTGTGGGGAGGGTTGAGAGAGACAGTAACCAGTGAGGATGGCGTGGAGGAGGGTTGAGAGAGACAGTAACCAGGGAGGATGGCGTGGAGGAGGGTTGAGAGAGACAGTAACCAGGGAGGATGGTGTAGGGGAGGGTTGAGAGAGACAGTAACCAGTGAGGATTGTGTGGAGGAGGGTTGAGAGAGACAGTAACCAGTGAGGATGGTGTAGGGGAGGGTTGAGAGAGACAGTAACTAGTGAGGATGGTGTGGAGGAGGGTTGAGAGAGACAGTAACCAGGGAGGATGGCGTGGAGGAGGGTTGAGAGAGACAGTAACCAGGGAGGATGGCGTGGAGGAGGGTTGAGAGAGACAGTAACCAGGGAGGATGGTGTGGGGAGGGTTGAGAGAGACAGTAACCAGGGACGATGGTGTGGAGGAGGGTTGAGAGAGACAGTAACCAGGGAGGATGGTGTGGAGGAGGGTTGAGAGAGACAGTAACCAGTGAGGATGGTGTGGGGAGGGTTGAGAGAGACAGTAACCAGGGAGAATGGTGTGGAGGAGGGTTGAGAGAGACAGTAACCAGGGAGGATGGCGTGGAGGAGGGTTGAGAGAGACAGTAACCAGGGAGGATGGCGTGGAGGAGGGTTGAGAGAGACAGTAACCAGGGAGGATGGTGTGGGGAGGGTTGAGAGAGACAGTAACCAGGGACGATGGTGTGGAGGAGGGTTGAGAGAGACAGTAACCAGGGAGGATGGTGTGGAGGAGGGTTGAGAGAGACAGTAACCAGTGAGGATGGTGTGGGGAGGGTTGAGAGAGACAGCAACCAGTGAGGATGGCGTGGAGGAGGGTTGAGAGAGACAGTAACCAGGGAGGATGGCGTGGAGGAGGGTTGAGAGAGACAGTAACCAGTGAGGATCGCGTGGAGGAGGGTTGAGAGAGACAGTAACCAGGGAGGATGGCGTGGAGGAGGGTTGAGAGAGACAGTAACCAGGGAGGATGGCGTGGAGGAGGGTTGAGAGAGACAGTAACCAGTGAGGATGGCGTGGAGGAGTGTTGAGAGAGACAGTAACCAGTGAGCATGGCGTGGAGGAGGGTTGAGAGAGACAGTAACCAGGGAGGATTGTGTGGAGGAGGGTTGAGAGAGACAGTAACCAGTGAGGATGGTGTAGGGGAGGGTTGAGAGAGACAGTAACCAGTGAGGATGGCGTGGAGGAGGGTTGAGAGAGACAGTAACCAGGGAGGATGGCGTGGAGGAGGGTTGAGAGAGACAGTAACCAGTGAGGATGGTGTGGGGAGGGTTGAGAGAGACAGTAACCAGTGAGGATGGCGTGGAGGAGGGTTGAGAGAGACAGTAACCAGGGAGGATGGCGTGGAGGAGGGTTGAGAGAGACAGTAACCAGGGAGGATGGTGTAGGGGAGGGTTGAGAGAGACAGTAACCAGTGAGGATTGTGTGGAGGAGGGTTGAGAGAGACAGTAACCAGTGAGGATGGTGTAGGGGAGGGTTGAGAGAGACAGTAACCAGTGAGGATGGTGTGGAGGAGGGTTGAGAGAGACAGTGACCAGGGAGGATGGCGTGGAGGAGGGTTGAGAGAGACAGTAACCAGTGAGGATGGTGTGGGGAGGGTTGAGAGAGACAGTATCCAGGGAGGATGGTGTGGAGGAGGGTTGAGAGAGACAGTAACCAGTGAGGATGGTGTAGGGGAGGGTTGAGAGAGACAGTAACCAGTGAGGATGGCGTGGAAGAGGGTTGAGAGATACAGTAACCAGGGAGGATGGCGTGGAGAAGGGTTGAGAGAGACAGTAACCAGTGAGGATGGTGTGGGGAGGGTTGAGAGAGACAGTAACCAGTGAGGATGGCGTGGAGGAGGGTTGAGAGAGACAGTAATCAGGGAGGATGGCGTGGAGGAGGGTTGAGAGAGACAGTAACCAGGGAGGATGGCGTGGAGGAGGGTTGAGAGAGACAGTAACCAGGGAGGATGGCGTGGAGGAGGGTTGAGAGAGACAGTAACCAGGGAGGATGGTGTGGGGAGGGTTGAGAGAGACAGTAACCAGGGACGATGGTGTGGAGGAGGGTTGAGAGAGACAGTAACCAGGGAGGATGGTGTGGAGGAGGGTTGAGAGAGACAGTAACCAGTGAGGATGGTGTGGGGAGGGTTGAGAGAGACAGTAACCAGGGAGAATGGTGTGGAGGAGGGTTGAGAGAGACAGTAACCAGGGAGGATGGCGTGGAGGAGGGTTGAGAGAGACAGTAACCAGTGAGGATGGCGTGGAGGAGTGTTGAGAGAGACAGTAACCAGTGAGCATGGCGTGGAGGAGGGTTGAGAGAGACAGTAACCAGGGAGGATTGTGTGGAGGAGGGTTGAGAGAGACAGTAACCAGTGAGGATGGTGTAGGGGAGGGTTGAGAGAGACAGTAACCAGTGAGGATGGCGTGGAGGAGGGTTGAGAGAGACAGTAACCAGGGAGGATGGCGTGGAGGAGGGTTGAGAGAGACAGTAACCAGGGAGGATGGCGTGGAGGAGGGTTGAGAGAGACAGTAACCAGTGAGGATGGCGTGGAGGAGTGTTGAGAGAGACAGTAACCAGTGAGCATGGCGTGGAGGAGGGTTGAGAGAGACAGTAACCAGGGAGGATTGTGTGGAGGAGGGTTGAGAGAGACAGTAACCAGTGAGGATGGTGTAGGGGAGGGTTGAGAGAGACAGTAACCAGTGAGGATGGCGTGGAGGAGGGTTGAGAGAGACAGTAACCAGGGAGGATGGCGTGGAGGAGGGTTGAGAGAGACAGTAACCAGTGAGGATGGTGTGGGGAGGGTTGAGAGAGACAGTAACCAGTGAGGATGGCGTGGAGGAGGGTTGAGAGAGACAGTAACCAGGGAGGATGGCGTGGAGGAGGGTTGAGAGAGACAGTAACCAGGGAGGATGGTGTAGGGGAGGGTTGAGAGAGACAGTAACCAGTGAGGATTGTGTGGAGGAGGGTTGAGAGAGACAGTAACCAGTGAGGATGGTGTAGGGGAGGGTTGAGAGAGACAGTAACTAGTGAGGATGGTGTGGAGGAGGGTTGAGAGAGACAGTAACCAGGGAGGATGGCGTGGAGGAGGGTTGAGAGAGACAGTAACCAGGGAGGATGGCGTGGAGGAGGGTTGAGAGAGACAGTAACCAGGGAGGATGGTGTGGGGAGGGTTGAGAGAGACAGTAACCAGGGACGATGGTGTGGAGGAGGGTTGAGAGAGACAGTAACCAGGGAGGATGGTGTGGAGGAGGGTTGAGAGAGACAGTAACCAGTGAGGATGGTGTGGGGAGGGTTGAGAGAGACAGTAACCAGGGAGAATGGTGTGGAGGAGGGTTGAGAGAGACAGTAACCAGGGAGGATGGCGTGGAGGAGGGTTGAGAGAGACAGTAACCAGTGAGGATGGCGTGGAGGAGTGTTGAGAGAGACAGTAACCAGTGAGCATGGCGTGGAGGAGGGTTGAGAGAGACAGTAACCAGGGAGGATTGTGTGGAGGAGGGTTGAGAGAGACAGTAACCAGTGAGGATGGTGTAGGGGAGGGTTGAGAGAGACAGTAACCAGTGAGGATGGCGTGGAGGAGGGTTGAGAGAGACAGTAACCAGGGAGGATGGCGTGGAGGAGGGTTGAGAGAGACAGTAACCAGGGAGGATGGCGTGGAGGAGGGTTGAGAGAGACAGTAACCAGTGAGGATGGCGTGGAGGAGTGTTGAGAGAGACAGTAACCAGTGAGCATGGCGTGGAGGAGGGTTGAGAGAGACAGTAACCAGGGAGGATTGTGTGGAGGAGGGTTGAGAGAGACAGTAACCAGTGAGGATGGTGTAGGGGAGGGTTGAGAGAGACAGTAACCAGTGAGGATGGCGTGGAGGAGGGTTGAGAGAGACAGTAACCAGGGAGGATGGCGTGGAGGAGGGTTGAGAGAGACAGTAACCAGGGAGGATGGCGTGGAGGAGGGTTGAGAGAGACAGTAACCAGTGAGGATGGCGTGGAGGAGTGTTGAGAGAGACAGTAACCAGTGAGCATGGCGTGGAGGAGGGTTGAGAGAGACAGTAACCAGGGAGGATTGTGTGGAGGAGGGTTGAGAGAGACAGTAACCAGTGAGGATGGTGTAGGGGAGGGTTGAGAGAGACAGTAACCAGTGAGGATGGCGTGGAGGAGGGTTGAGAGAGACAGTAACCAGGGAGGATGGCGTGGAGGAGGGTTGAGAGAGACAGTAACCAGTGAGGATGGTGTGGGGAGGGTTGAGAGAGACAGTAACCAGTGAGGATGGCGTGGAGGAGGGTTGAGAGAGACAGTAACCAGGGAGGATGGCGTGGAGGAGGGTTGAGAGAGACAGTAACCAGGGAGGATGGTGTAGGGGAGGGTTGAGAGAGACAGTAACCAGTGAGGATTGTGTGGAGGAGGGTTGAGAGAGACAGTAACCAGTGAGGATGGTGTAGGGGAGGGTTGAGAGAGACAGTAACTAGTGAGGATGGTGTGGAGGAGGGTTGAGAGAGACAGTAACCAGGGAGGATGGCGTGGAGGAGGGTTGAGAGAGACAGTAACCAGGGAGGATGGCGTGGAGGAGGGTTGAGAGAGACAGTAACCAGGGAGGATGGTGTGGGGAGGGTTGAGAGAGACAGTAACCAGGGACGATGGTGTGGAGGAGGGTTGAGAGAGACAGTAACCAGGGAGGATGGTGTGGAGGAGGGTTGAGAGAGACAGTAACCAGTGAGGATGGTGTGGGGAGGGTTGAGAGAGACAGTAACCAGGGAGAATGGTGTGGAGGAGGGTTGAGAGAGACAGTAACCAGGGAGGATGGCGTGGAGGAGGGTTGAGAGAGACAGTAACCAGTGAGGATGGCGTGGAGGAGTGTTGAGAGAGACAGTAACCAGTGAGCATGGCGTGGAGGAGGGTTGAGAGAGACAGTAACCAGGGAGGATTGTGTGGAGGAGGGTTGAGAGAGACAGTAACCAGTGAGGATGGTGTAGGGGAGGGTTGAGAGAGACAGTAACCAGTGAGGATGGCGTGGAGGAGGGTTGAGAGAGACAGTAACCAGGGAGGATGGCGTGGAGGAGGGTTGAGAGAGACAGTAACCAGGGAGGATGGCGTGGAGGAGGGTTGAGAGAGACAGTAACCAGTGAGGATGGCGTGGAGGAGTGTTGAGAGAGACAGTAACCAGTGAGCATGGCGTGGAGGAGGGTTGAGAGAGACAGTAACCAGGGAGGATTGTGTGGAGGAGGGTTGAGAGAGACAGTAACCAGTGAGGATGGTGTAGGGGAGGGTTGAGAGAGACAGTAACCAGTGAGGATGGCGTGGAGGAGGGTTGAGAGAGACAGTAACCAGGGAGGATGGCGTGGAGGAGGGTTGAGAGAGACAGTAACCAGTGAGGATGGTGTGGGGAGGGTTGAGAGAGACAGTAACCAGTGAGGATGGCGTGGAGGAGGGTTGAGAGAGACAGTAACCAGGGAGGATGGCGTGGAGGAGGGTTGAGAGAGACAGTAACCAGGGAGGATGGTGTAGGGGAGGGTTGAGAGAGACAGTAACCAGTGAGGATTGTGTGGAGGAGGGTTGAGAGAGACAGTAACCAGTGAGGATGGTGTAGGGGAGGGTTGAGAGAGACAGTAACTAGTGAGGATGGTGTGGAGGAGGGTTGAGAGAGACAGTAACCAGGGAGGATGGCGTGGAGGAGGGTTGAGAGAGACAGTAACCAGTGAGGATGGTGTGGGGAGGGTTGAGAGAGACAGTATCCAGGGAGGATGGTGTGGAGGAGGGTTGAGAGAGACAGTAACCAGTGAGGATGGTGTAGGGGAGGGTTGAGAGAGACAGTAACCAGTGAGGATGGCGTGGAAGAGGGTTGAGAGATACAGTAACCAGGGAGGATGGCGTGGAGAAGGGTTGAGAGAGACAGTAACCAGTAGGATGGTGTGGGGAGGGTTGAGAGAGACAGTAACCAGTGAGGATGGCGTGGAGGAGGGTTGAGAGAGACAGTAACCAGGGAGGATGGCGTGGAGGAGTGTTGAGAGAGACAGTAACCAGGGAGGATGGCGTGGAGGAGGGTTGAGAGAGACAGTAACCAGGGAGGATGGCGTGGAGGAGGGTTGAGAGAGACAGTAACCAGGGAGGATGGTGTGGGGAGGGTTGAGAGAGACAGTAACCAGGGACGATGGTGTGGAGGAGGGTTGAGAGAGACAGTAACCAGGGAGGATGGTGTGGAGGAGGGTTGAGAGAGACAGTAACCAGTGAGGATGGTGTGGGGAGGGTTGAGAGAGACAGTAACCAGGGAGAATGGTGTGGAGGAGGGTTGAGAGAGACAGTAACCAGTGAGGATGGTGTAGGGGAGGGTTGAGAGAGACAGTAACCAGTGAGGATGGCGTGGAGGAGGGTTGAGAGAGACAGTAACCAGGGAGGCTGGCGTGGAGGAGTGTTGAGAGAGACAGTAACCAGGGAGGATGGTTTGGGGGAGGGTTGAGAGAGACAGTAACCAGTGAGGATGGTGTGGAGGAGGGTTGAGAGAGACAGTAACCAGGGAGGCTGGCGTGGAGGAGGGTGGAGAGAGACAGTAACCAGGGAGGGTGGTGTGGAGGAGGGTTGAGAGAGACAGTAACCAGGGAGGGTGGTGTGGAGGAGGGTTGAGAGAGACAGTAACTAGGGAGGATGGTGTGGAGGAGGGTTGAGAGAGACAGTAACCAGGGAGGATGGCGTGGAGGAGGGTTGAGAGAGACAGTAAACAGGGAACATGGTGTGGGGGAGGGTTGAGAGAGACAGTAACCAGTGAGGATGGCGTGGGGGAGGGTTGAGAGAGACAGTAACCAGGGAGGATGGCGTGGAGGAGGGTTGAGAGAGACAGTAACCAGGGAGGATGGCGTGGAGGAGGGTTGAGAGAGACAGTAACCAGGGAGGATGGCGTGGAGGAGGGTTGAGAGAGACAGTAACCAGTGAGGATGGCGTGGAGGAGTGTTGAGAGAGACAGTAACCAGTGAGCATGGCGTGGAGGAGGGTTGAGAGAGACAGTAACCAGGGAGGATTGTGTGGAGGAGGGTTGAGAGAGACAGTAACCAGTGAGGATGGTGTAGGGGAGGGTTGAGAGAGACAGTAACCAGTGAGGATGGCGTGGAGGAGGGTTGAGAGAGACAGTAACCAGGGAGGATGGCGTGGAGGAGGGTTGAGAGAGACAGTAACCAGTGAGGATGGTGTGGGGAGGGTTGAGAGAGACAGTAACCAGTGAGGATGGCGTGGAGGAGGGTTGAGAGAGACAGTAACCAGGGAGGATGGCGTGGAGGAGGGTTGAGAGAGACAGTAACCAGGGAGGATGGTGTAGGGGAGGGTTGAGAGAGACAGTAACCAGTGAGGATTGTGTGGAGGAGGGTTGAGAGAGACAGTAACCAGTGAGGATGGTGTAGGGGAGGGTTGAGAGAGACAGTAACTAGTGAGGATGGTGTGGAGGAGGGTTGAGAGAGACAGTAACCAGGGAGGATGGCGTGGAGGAGGGTTGAGAGAGACAGTAACCAGGGAGGATGGCGTGGAGGAGGGTTGAGAGAGACAGTAACCAGGGAGGATGGTGTGGGGAGGGTTGAGAGAGACAGTAACCAGGGACGATGGTGTGGAGGAGGGTTGAGAGAGACAGTAACCAGGGAGGATGGTGTGGAGGAGGGTTGAGAGAGACAGTAACCAGTGAGGATGGTGTGGGGAGGGTTGAGAGAGACAGTAACCAGGGAGAATGGTGTGGAGGAGGGTTGAGAGAGACAGTAACCAGGGAGGATGGCGTGGAGGAGGGTTGAGAGAGACAGTAACCAGTGAGGATGGCGTGGAGGAGTGTTGAGAGAGACAGTAACCAGTGAGCATGGCGTGGAGGAGGGTTGAGAGAGACAGTAACCAGGGAGGATTGTGTGGAGGAGGGTTGAGAGAGACAGTAACCAGTGAGGATGGTGTAGGGGAGGGTTGAGAGAGACAGTAACCAGTGAGGATGGCGTGGAGGAGGGTTGAGAGAGACAGTAACCAGGGAGGATGGCGTGGAGGAGGGTTGAGAGAGACAGTAACCAGGGAGGATGGCGTGGAGGAGGGTTGAGAGAGACAGTAACCAGTGAGGATGGCGTGGAGGAGTGTTGAGAGAGACAGTAACCAGTGAGCATGGCGTGGAGGAGGGTTGAGAGAGACAGTAACCAGGGAGGATTGTGTGGAGGAGGGTTGAGAGAGACAGTAACCAGTGAGGATGGTGTAGGGGAGGGTTGAGAGAGACAGTAACCAGTGAGGATGGCGTGGAGGAGGGTTGAGAGAGACAGTAACCAGGGAGGATGGCGTGGAGGAGGGTTGAGAGAGACAGTAACCAGGGAGGATGGCGTGGAGGAGGGTTGAGAGAGACAGTAACCAGTGAGGATGGCGTGGAGGAGTGTTGAGAGAGACAGTAACCAGTGAGCATGGCGTGGAGGAGGGTTGAGAGAGACAGTAACCAGGGAGGATTGTGTGGAGGAGGGTTGAGAGAGACAGTAACCAGTGAGGATGGTGTAGGGGAGGGTTGAGAGAGACAGTAACCAGTGAGGATGGCGTGGAGGAGGGTTGAGAGAGACAGTAACCAGGGAGGATGGCGTGGAGGAGGGTTGAGAGAGACAGTAACCAGTGAGGATGGTGTGGGGAGGGTTGAGAGAGACAGTAACCAGTGAGGATGGCGTGGAGGAGGGTTGAGAGAGACAGTAACCAGGGAGGATGGCGTGGAGGAGGGTTGAGAGAGACAGTAACCAGGGAGGATGGTGTAGGGGAGGGTTGAGAGAGACAGTAACCAGTGAGGATTGTGTGGAGGAGGGTTGAGAGAGACAGTAACCAGTGAGGATGGTGTAGGGGAGGGTTGAGAGAGACAGTAACTAGTGAGGATGGTGTGGAGGAGGGTTGAGAGAGACAGTAACCAGGGAGGATGGCGTGGAGGAGGGTTGAGAGAGACAGTAACCAGGGAGGATGGCGTGGAGGAGGGTTGAGAGAGACAGTAACCAGGGAGGATGGTGTGGGGAGGGTTGAGAGAGACAGTAACCAGGGACGATGGTGTGGAGGAGGGTTGAGAGAGACAGTAACCAGGGAGGATGGTGTGGAGGAGGGTTGAGAGAGACAGTAACCAGTGAGGATGGTGTGGGGAGGGTTGAGAGAGACAGTAACCAGGGAGAATGGTGTGGAGGAGGGTTGAGAGAGACAGTAACCAGGGAGGATGGCGTGGAGGAGGGTTGAGAGAGACAGTAACCAGTGAGGATGGCGTGGAGGAGTGTTGAGAGAGACAGTAACCAGTGAGCATGGCGTGGAGGAGGGTTGAGAGAGACAGTAACCAGGGAGGATTGTGTGGAGGAGGGTTGAGAGAGACAGTAACCAGTGAGGATGGTGTAGGGGAGGGTTGAGAGAGACAGTAACCAGTGAGGATGGCGTGGAGGAGGGTTGAGAGAGACAGTAACCAGGGAGGATGGCGTGGAGGAGGGTTGAGAGAGACAGTAACCAGGGAGGATGGCGTGGAGGAGGGTTGAGAGAGACAGTAACCAGTGAGGATGGCGTGGAGGAGTGTTGAGAGAGACAGTAACCAGTGAGCATGGCGTGGAGGAGGGTTGAGAGAGACAGTAACCAGGGAGGATTGTGTGGAGGAGGGTTGAGAGAGACAGTAACCAGTGAGGATGGTGTAGGGGAGGGTTGAGAGAGACAGTAACCAGTGAGGATGGCGTGGAGGAGGGTTGAGAGAGACAGTAACCAGGGAGGATGGCGTGGAGGAGGGTTGAGAGAGACAGTAACCAGTGAGGATGGTGTGGGGAGGGTTGAGAGAGACAGTAACCAGTGAGGATGGCGTGGAGGAGGGTTGAGAGAGACAGTAACCAGGGAGGATGGCGTGGAGGAGGGTTGAGAGAGACAGTAACCAGGGAGGATGGTGTAGGGGAGGGTTGAGAGAGACAGTAACCAGTGAGGATTGTGTGGAGGAGGGTTGAGAGAGACAGTAACCAGTGAGGATGGTGTAGGGGAGGGTTGAGAGAGACAGTAACTAGTGAGGATGGTGTGGAGGAGGGTTGAGAGAGACAGTAACCAGGGAGGATGGCGTGGAGGAGGGTTGAGAGAGACAGTAACCAGTGAGGATGGTGTGGGGAGGGTTGAGAGAGACAGTATCCAGGGAGGATGGTGTGGAGGAGGGTTGAGAGAGACAGTAACCAGTGAGGATGGTGTAGGGGAGGGTTGAGAGAGACAGTAACCAGTGAGGATGGCGTGGAAGAGGGTTGAGAGATACAGTAACCAGGGAGGATGGCGTGGAGAAGGGTTGAGAGAGACAGTAACCAGTAGGATGGTGTGGGGAGGGTTGAGAGAGACAGTAACCAGTGAGGATGGCGTGGAGGAGGGTTGAGAGAGACAGTAACCAGGGAGGATGGCGTGGAGGAGTGTTGAGAGAGACAGTAACCAGGGAGGATGGCGTGGAGGAGGGTTGAGAGAGACAGTAACCAGGGAGGATGGCGTGGAGGAGGGTTGAGAGAGACAGTAACCAGGGAGGATGGTGTGGGGAGGGTTGAGAGAGACAGTAACCAGGGACGATGGTGTGGAGGAGGGTTGAGAGAGACAGTAACCAGGGAGGATGGTGTGGAGGAGGGTTGAGAGAGACAGTAACCAGTGAGGATGGTGTGGGGAGGGTTGAGAGAGACAGTAACCAGGGAGAATGGTGTGGAGGAGGGTTGAGAGAGACAGTAACCAGTGAGGATGGTGTAGGGGAGGGTTGAGAGAGACAGTAACCAGTGAGGATGGCGTGGAGGAGGGTTGAGAGAGACAGTAACCAGGGAGGCTGGCGTGGAGGAGTGTTGAGAGAGACAGTAACCAGGGAGGATGGTTTGGGGGAGGGTTGAGAGAGACAGTAACCAGTGAGGATGGTGTGGAGGAGGGTTGAGAGAGACAGTAACCAGGGAGGCTGGCGTGGAGGAGGGTGGAGAGAGACAGTAACCAGGGAGGGTGGTGTGGAGGAGGGTTGAGAGAGACAGTAACCAGGGAGGGTGGTGTGGAGGAGGGTTGAGAGAGACAGTAACTAGGGAGGATGGTGTGGAGGAGGGTTGAGAGAGACAGTAACCAGGGAGGATGGCGTGGAGGAGGGTTGAGAGAGACAGTAAACAGGGAACATGGTGTGGGGGAGGGTTGAGAGAGACAGTAACCAGTGAGGATGGCGTGGGGGAGGGTTGAGAGAGACAGTAACCAGGGAGGATGGCGTGGAGGAGGGTTGAGAGAGACAGTAACCAGGGAGGATGGCGTGGAGGAGGGTTGAGAGAGACAGTAACCAGGGAGGATGGTGTAGGGGAGGGTTGAGAGAGACAGTAACCAGTGAGGATTGTGTGGAGGAGGGTTGAGAGAGACAGTAACCAGTGAGGATGGTGTGGAGGAGGGTTGAGAGAGACAGCAACCAGTGAGGATGGTGTGGAGGAGTGTTGAGAGAGACAGTAAACAGGGAGGATGGCGTGGAGGAGGGTTGAGAGAGACAGTAACCAGTGAGAATGGTGTGGGGAGGGTTGAGAGAGACAGCAACCAGGGAGGATGATGTGGAGGAGGGTTGAGAGACACAGTAACCAGTGAGGATGGTGTAGGGGAGGGTTGAGAGAGACAGTAACCAGTTAGGATGGCGTGCAGGGGGGTTGAGAGATACAGTAACCAGGGAGGATGGCGTGTAGAAGGGTTGAGAGAGACAGTAACCAGTGAGGATGGTGTGGAGGAGGGTTGAGAGAGACAGTAACCAGGGAGGATGGTGTAGGGGAGGGTTGAGAGAGACAGTAACCAGTGAGGATTGTGTGGAGGAGGGTTGAGAGAGACAGTAACCAGTGAGGATGGTGTAGTGGAGGGTTGAGAGAGACAGTAACCAGTGAGGATGGTGTGGAGGAGGGTTGAGAGAGACAGTAACCAGGGAGGATGGCGTGGAGGAGGGTAGAGAGAGACAGTAACCAGTGAGGATGGTGTGGGGAGGGTTGAGAGAGACAGTAACCAGGGAGGATGGTGTGGAGGAGGGTTGAGAGAGACAGTAACCAGTGAGGATGGTGTAGGGGAGGATTGAGAGAGACAGTAACCAGTGAGGATGGCGTGGAAGAGGGTTGAGAGATACAGTAACCAGGGAGGATGGCGTGGAGAAGGGTTGAGAGAGACAGTAACCAGTGAGGATGGTGTGGGGAGGGTTGAGAGAGACAGTAACCAGTGAGGATGGCGTGGAGGAGGGTTGAGAGAGACAGTAACCAGGGAGGATGGCGTGGAGGAGGGTTGAGAGAGACAGTAACCAGGGAGGATGGCGTGGAGGAAGGTTGAGAGAGACAGTAACCAGGGAGGATGGCGTGGAGGAGGGTTGAGAGAGACAGTAACCAGGGAGGATGGTGTAGGGGAGGGTTGAGAGAGACAGTAACCAGTGAGGATTGTGTGGAGGAGGGTTGAGAGAGACAGTAACCAGTGAGGATGGTGTAGGGGAGGGTTGAGAGAGACAGTAACCAGTGAGGATGGTGTGGAGGAGGGTTGAGAGAGACAGTAACCAGGGAGGATGGCGTGGAGGAGGGTTGAGAGAGACAGTAACCAGTGAGGAGGGTGTGGGGACGGTTGAGAGAGACAGTATCCAGGGAGGATGGTGTGGAGGAGGGTTGAGAGAGACAGTAACCAGTGAGGATGGTGTAGGGGAGGGTTCAGAGAGACAGTAACCAGTGAGGATGGCGTGGAAGAGGGTTGAGAGATACAGTAACCAGGGAGGATGGCGTGGAGAAGGGTTGAGAGAGACAGTAACCAGTGAGGATGGTGTGGGGAGGGTTGAGAGAGACAGTAACCAGTGAGGATGGCGTGGAGGAGGGTTGAGAGAGACAGTAATCAGGGAGGATGGCGTGGAGGAGGGTTGAGAGAGACAGTAACCAGGGAGGATGGCGTGGAGGAGGGTTGAGAGAGACAGTAACCAGGGAGGATGGCGTGGAGGAGGGTTGAGAGAGACAGTAACCAGGGAGGATGGTGTGGGGAGGGTTGAGAGAGACAGTAACCAGGGACGATGGTGTGGAGGAGGGTTGAGAGAGACAGTAACCAGGGAGGATGGTGTGGAGGAGGGTTGAGAGAGACAGTAACCAGTGAGGATGGTGTGGGGAGGGTTGAGAGAGACAGTAACCAGGGAGAATGGTGTGGAGGAGGGTTGAGAGAGACAGTAACCAGGGAGGATGGCGTGGAGGAGGGTTGAGAGAGACAGTAACCAGTGAGGATGGCGTGGAGGAGTGTTGAGAGAGACAGTAACCAGTGAGCATGGCGTGGACGAGGGTTGAGAGAGACAGTAACCAGGGAGGATTGTGTGGAGGAGGGTTGAGAGAGACAGTAACCAGTGAGGATGGTGTAGGGGAGGGTTGAGAGAGACAGTAACCAGTGAGGATGGCGTGGAGGAGGGTTGAGAGAGACAGTAACCAGGGAGGATGGCGTGGAGGAGGGTTGAGAGAGACAGTAACCAGGGAGGATGGCGTGGAGGAGGGTTGAGAGAGACAGTAACCAGTGAGGATGGCGTGGAGGAGTGTTGAGAGAGACAGTAACCAGTGAGCATGGCGTGGAGGAGGGTTGAGAGAGACAGTAACCAGGGAGGATTGTGTGGAGGAGGGTTGAGAGAGACAGTAACCAGGGAGGATGGCGTGGAGGAGGGTAGAGAGAGACAGTAACCAGTGAGGATGGTGTGGAGGAGGGTTGAGAGAGACAGTAACCAGGGAGGATGGCGTGGAGGAGGGTAGAGAGAGACAGTAACCAGTGAGGATGGTGTGGGGAGGGTTGAGAGAGACAGTAACCAGGGAGGATGGTGTGGAGGAGGGTTGAGAGAGACAGTAACCAGTGAGGATGGTGTAGGGGAGGGTTGAGAGAGACAGTAACCAGTGAGGATGGCGTGGAAGAGGGTTGAGAGATACAGTAACCAGGGAGGATGGCGTGGAGAAGGGTTGAGAGAGACAGTAACCAGTGAGGATGGTGTGGGGAGGGTTGAGAGAGACAGTAACCAGTGAGGATGGCGTGGAGGAGGGTTGAGAGAGACAGTAACCAGGGAGGATGGCGTGGAGGAGGGTTGAGAGAGACAGTAACCAGGGAGGATGGCGTGGAGGAAGGTTGAGAGAGACAGTAACCAGGGAGGATGGCGTGGAGGAGGGTTGAGAGAGACAGTAACCAGGGAGGATGGTGTAGGGGAGGGTTGAGAGAGACAGTAACCAGTGAGGATTGTGTGGAGGAGGGTTGAGAGAGACAGTAACCAGTGAGGATGGTGTAGGGGAGGGTTGAGAGAGACAGTAACCAGTGAGGATGGTGTGGAGGAGGGTTGAGAGAGACAGTAACCAGGGAGGATGGCGTGGAGGAGGGTTGAGAGAGACAGTAACCAGTGAGGATGGTGTGGGGAGGGTTGAGAGAGACAGTATCCAGGGAGGATGGTGTGGAGGAGGGTTGAGAGAGACAGTAACTATTGAGGATGGTGTACGGGAGGGTTGAGAGAGACAGTAACCAGTGAGGATGGCGTGGAAGAGGGTTGAGAGATACAGTAACCAGGGAGGATGGCGTGGAGAAGGGTTGAGAGAGACAGTAACCAGTGAGGATGGTGTGGGGAGGGTTGAGAGAGACAGTAACCAGTGAGGATGGCGTGGAGGAGTGTTGAGAGAGACAGTAACCAGTGAGCATGGCGTGGAGGAGGGTTGAGAGAGACAGTAACCAGTGAGGATGGTGTGGGGAGGGTTGAGAGAGACAGTAACCAGGGAGGATGGTGTGGAGGAGGGTTGAGAGAGACAGTAACCAGTGAGGATGGTGTAGGGGAGGGTTGAGAGAGACAGTAACCAGTGAGGATGGCGTGGAAGAGGGTTGAGAGATACAGTAACCAGGGAGGATGGCGTGGAGAAGGGTTGAGAGAGACAGTAACCAGTGAGGATGGTGTGGGGAGGGTTGAGAGAGACAGTAACCAGTGAGGATGGCGTGGAGGAGGGTTGAGAGAGACAGTAACCAGGGAGGATGGCGTGGAGGAGGGTTGAGAGAGACAGTAACCAGGGAGGATGGCGTGGAGGAAGGTTGAGAGAGACAGTAACCAGGGAGGATGGCGTGGAGGAGGGTTGAGAGAGACAGTAACCAGGGAGGATGGTGTAGGGGAGGGTTGAGAGAGACAGTAACCAGTGAGGATTGTGTGGAGGAGGGTTGAGAGAGACAGTAACCAGTGAGAATGGTGTAGGGGAGGGTTGAGAGAGACAGTAACCAGTGAGGATGGTGTGGAGGAGGGTTGAGAGAGACAGTAACCAGGGAGGATGGCGTGGAGGAGGGTTGAGAGAGACAGTAACCAGTGAGGATGGTGTGGGGAGGGTTGAGAGAGACAGTATCCAGGGAGGATGGTGTGGAGGAGGGTTGAGAGAGACAGTAACTAGTGAGGATGGTGTAGGGGAGGGTTGAGAGAGACAGTAACCAGTGAGGATGGCGTGGAAGAGGGTTGAGAGATACAGTAACCAGGGAGGATGGCGTGGAGAAGGGTTGAGAGAGACAGTAACCAGTGAGGATGGTGTGGGGAGGGTTGAGAGAGACAGTAACCAGTGAGGATGGCGTGGAGGAGGGTTGAGAGAGACAGTAATCAGGGAGGATGGCGTGGAGGAGGGTTGAGAGAGACAGTAACCAGGGAGGATGGCGTGGAGGAGGGTTGAGAGAGACAGTAACCAGGGAGGATGGCGTGGAGGAGGGTTGAGAGAGACAGTAACCAGGGAGGATGGTGTGGGGAGGGTTGAGAGAGACAGTAACCAGGGACGATGGTGTGGAGGAGGGTTGAGAGAGACAGTAACCAGGGAGGATGGTGTGGAGGAGGGTTGAGAGAGACAGTAACCAGTGAGGATGGTGTGGGGAGGGTTGAGAGAGACAGTAACCAGGGAGAATGGTGTGGAGGAGGGTTGAGAGAGACAGTAACCAGGGAGGATGGCGTGGAGGAGGGTTGAGAGAGACAGTAACCAGTGAGGATGGCGTGGAGGAGTGTTGAGAGAGACAGTAACCAGTGAGCATGGCGTGGACGAGGGTTGAGAGAGACAGTAACCAGGGAGGATTGTGTGGAGGAGGGTTGAGAGAGACAGTAACCAGTGAGGATGGTGTAGGGGAGGGTTGAGAGAGACAGTAACCAGTGAGGATGGCGTGGAGGAGGGTTGAGAGAGACAGTAACCAGGGAGGATGGCGTGGAGGAGGGTTGAGAGAGACAGTAACCAGGGAGGATGGCGTGGAGGAGGGTTGAGAGAGACAGTAACCAGTGAGGATGGTGTGGAGGAGTGTTGAGAGAGACAGTAACCAGTAAAAATGGCGTGGAGGAGGGTTGAGAGAGACAGTAACCAGGGAGGATTGTGTGGAGGAGGGTTGAGAGAGACAGTAACCAGTGAGGATGGTGTAGGGGAGGGTTGAGAGAGACAGTAACCAGTGAGGATGGCGTGGAGGAGGGTTGAGAGAGACAGTAACCAGGGAGGATGGCGTGGAGGAGGGTTGAGAGAGACAGTAACCAGTGAGGATGGTGTGGGGAGGGTTGAGAGAGACAGTAACCAGTGAGGATGGCGTGGAGGAGGGTTGAGAGAGACAGTAACCAGGGAGGATGGCGTGGAGGAGGGTTGAGAGAGACAGTAACCAGGGAGGATGGTGTAGGGAAGGGTTGAGAGAGACAGTAACCAGTGAGGATTGTGTGGAGGAGGGTTGAGAGAGACAGTAACCAGTGAGGATGGTGTAGGGGAGGGTTGAGAGAGACAGTAACCAGTGAGGATGGTGTGGAGGAGGGTTGAGAGAGACAGTAACCAGGGAGGATGGCGTGGAGGAGGGTTGAGAGAGACAGTAACCAGTGAGGATGGTGTGGGGAGGGTTGAGAGAGACAGTATCCAGGGAGGATGGTGTGGAGGAGGGTTGAGAGAGACAGTAACCAGTGAGGATGGTGTAGGGGAGGGTTGAGAGAGACAGTAACCAGTGAGGATGGCGTGGAAGAGGGTTGAGAGATACAGTAACCAGGGAGGATGGCGTGGAGAAGGGTTGAGAGAGACAGTAACCAGTGAGGATGGTGTGGGGAGGGTTGAGAGAGACAGTAACCAGTGAGGATGGCGTGGAGGAGGGTTGAGAGAGACAGTAACCAGGGAGGATGGCGTGGAGGAGTGTTGAGAGAGACAGTAACCAGGGAGGATGGCGTGGAGGAGGGTTGAGAGAGACAGTAACCAGGGAGGATGGCGTGGAGGAGGGTTGAGAGAGACAGTAACCAGGGAGGATGGTGTGGGGAGGGTTGAGAGAGACAGTAACCAGGGACGATGGTGTGGAGGAGGGTTGAGAGAGACAGTAACCAGGGAGGATGGTGTGGAGGAGGGTTGAGAGAGACAGTAACCAGTGAGGATGGTGTGGGGAGGGTTGAGAGAGACAGTAACCAGGGAGAATGGTGTGGAGGAGGGTTGAGAGAGACAGTAACCAGTGAGGATGGTGTAGGGGAGGGTTGAGAGAGACAGTAACCAGTGAGGATGGCGTGGAGGAGGGTTGAGAGAGACAGTAACCAGGGAGGCTGGCGTGGAGGAGTGTTGAGAGAGACAGTAACCAGGGAGGATGTTTGGGGGAGGGTTGAGAGAGACAGTAACCAGTGAGGATGGTGTGGAGGAGGGTTGAGAGAGACAGTAACCAGGGAGGCTGGCGTGGAGGAGGGTGGAGAGAGACAGTAACCAGGGAGGGTGGTGTGGAGGAGGGTTGAGAGAGACAGTAACCAGGGAGGGTGGTGTGGAGGAGGGTTGAGAGAGACAGTAACTAGGGAGGATGGTGTGGAGGAGGGTTGAGAGAGACAGTAACCAGGGAGGATGGCGTGGAGGAGGGTTGAGAGAGACAGTAAACAGGGAACATGGTGTGGGGGAGGGTTGAGAGAGACAGTAACCAGTGAGGATGGCGTGGGGGAGGGTTGAGAGAGACAGTAACCAGGGAGGATGGCGTGGAGGAGGGTTGAGAGAGACAGTAACCAGGTAGGATGGCGTGGAGGAGGGTTGAGAGAGACAGTAACAAGGGAGGATGGTGTAGGGGAGGGTTGAGAGAGACAGTAACCAGTGAGGATTGTGTGGAGGAGGGTTGAGAGAGACAGTAACCAGTGAGGATGGTGTGGGGAGGGTTGAGAGAGACAGTAACCAGGGAGGATGGTGTGGAGGAGGGTTGAGAGACACAGTAACCAGTGAGGATGGTGTAGGGGAGGGTTGAGAGAGACAGTAACCAGTGAGGATGGCGTGGAGGGGGGTTGAGAGAGACAGTAACCAGGGAGGATGGCGTGTAGAAGGGTTGAGAGAGACAGTAACCAGTGAGGATGATGTGGAGGAGGGTTGAGAGAGACAGTAACCAGGGAGGATGGTGTAGGGGAGGGTTGAGAGAGACAGTAACCAGTGAGGATTGTGTGGAGGAGGGTTGAGAGAGACAGTAACCAGTGAGGATGGTGTAGTGGAGGGTTGAGAGAGACAGTAACCAGTGAGGATGGTGTGGAGGAGGGTTGAGAGAGACAGTAACCAGGGAGGATGGCGTGGAGGAGGGTAGAGAGAGACAGTAACCAGTGAGGATGGTGTGGGGAGGGTTGAGAGAGACAGTAACCAGGGAGGATGGTGTGGAGGAGGGTTGAGAGAGACAGTAACCAGTGAGGATGGTGTAGGGGAGGGTTGAGAGAGACAGTAACCAGTGAGGATGGCGTGGAAGAGGGTTGAGAGATACAGTAACCAGGGAGGATGGCGTGGAGAAGGGTTGAGAGAGACAGTAACCAGTGAGGATGGTGTGGGGAGGGTTGAGAGAGACAGTAACCAGTGAGGATGGCGTGGAGGAGGGTTGAGAGAGACAGTAACCAGGGAGGATGGCGTGGAGGAGGGTTGAGAGAGACAGTAACCAGGGAGGATGGCGTGGAGGAAGGTTGAGAGAGACAGTAACCAGGGAGGATTGCGTGGAGGAGGGTTGAGAGAGACAGTAACCAGGGAGGATGGTGTGGAGGAGGGTTGAGAGAGACAGTAACCAGGGAGAATGGCGTGGAGGAGGGTTGAGAGAGACAGTAACCAGGGAGGGTGGTGTGGAGGAGGGTTGAGAGAGACAGTAACCAGGGAGGGTGGTGTGGAGGAGGGTTGAGAGAGACAGTAACTAGGGAGGATGGTGTGGAGGAGGGTTGAGAGAGACAGTAACCAGGGAGGATGGCGTGGAGGAGGGTTGAGAGAGACAGTAAACAGGGAGCATGGTGTGGGGGAGGGTTGAGAGAGACAGTAACCAGTGAGGATGGCGTGGGGGAGGGTTGAGAGAGACAGTAACCAGGGAGGATGGCGTGGAGGAGGGTTGAGAGAGACAGTAACCAGGGAGGATGGCGTGGAGGAGGGTTGAGAGAGACAGTAACCAGGGAGGATGGTTTAGGGGAGGGTTGAGAGAGACAGTAACCAGTGAGGATTGTGTGGAGGAGTGTTGAGAGAGACAGTAACCAGTGAGGATGGTGTAGGGGAGGGTTGAGAGAGACAGTAACCAGTGAGGATGGTGTGGAGGAGTGTTGAGAGAGACAGTAACCAGGGAGGATGGTGTGGAGGAGGGTTGAGAGAGACAGTAACCAGTGAGGATGGTGTGGGGAGGGTTGAGAGAGACAGTAACCAGGGAGGATGGTGTGGAGGAGGGTTGAGAGAGACAGTAACCAGTGAGGATGGTGTAGGGGAGGGTTGAGAGAGACAGTAACCAGTGAGGATGGCGTGGAAGAGGGTTGAGAGATACAGTAACCAGGGAGGATGGCGTGGAGAAGGGTTGAGAGAGACAGTAACCAGTGAGGATGGTGTGGGGAGGGTTGAGAGAGACAGTAACCAGTGAGGATGGCGTGGAGGAGGGTTGAGAGAGACAGTAACCAGGGAGGATGGCGTGGAGGAGGGTTGAGAGAGACAGTAACCAGGGAGGATGGCGTGGAGGAAGGTTGAGAGAGACAGTAACCAGGGAGGATTGCGTGGAGGAGGGTTGAGAGAGACAGTAACCAGGGAGGATGGTGTGGAGGAGGGTTGAGAGAGACAGTAACCAGGGAGGCTGGCGTGGAGGAGGGTTGAGAGAGACAGTAACCAGGGAGGGTGGTGTGGAGGAGGGTTGAGAGAGACAGTAACCAGGGAGGGTGGTGTGGAGGAGGGTTGAGAGAGACAGTAACTAGGGAGGATGGTGTGGAGGAGGGTTGAGAGAGACAGTAACCAGGGAGGATGGCGTGGAGGAGGGTTGAGAGAGACAGTAAACAGGGAGCATGGTGTGGGGGAGGGTTGAGAGAGACAGTAACCAGTGAGGATGGCGTGGGGGAGGGTTGAGAGAGACAGTAACCAGGGAGGATGGCGTGGAGGAGGGTTGAGAGAGACAGTAACCAGGGAGGATGGCGTGGAGGAGGGTTGAGAGAGACAGTAACCAGGGAGGATGGTTTAGGGGAGGGTTGAGAGAGACAGTAACCAGTGAGGATTGTGTGGAGGAGTGTTGAGAGAGACAGTAACCAGTGAGGATGGTGTAGGGGAGGGTTGAGAGAGACAGTAACCAGTGAGGATGGTGTGGAGGAGTGTTGAGAGAGACAGTAACCAGGGAGGATGGTGTGGAGGAGGGTTGAGAGAGACAGTAACCAGTGAGGATGGTGTGGGGAGGGTTGAGAGAGACAGTAACCAGGGAGGATGGTGTGGAGGAGGGTTGAGAGAGACAGTAACCAGTGAGGATGGTGTAGGGGAGTGTTGAGAGAGACAGTAACCAGTGAGGATGGCGTGGAAGAGGTAGGGAGATACAGTAACCAGGGAGGATGGCGTGGAGAAGGGTTGAGAGAGACAGTAACCAGTGAGGATGGTGTGGGGAGGGTTGAGAGAGACAGTAACCAGTGAGGATGGCGTGGAGGAGGGTTGAGTAAGACAGTAACCAGGGAGGATGGCGTGGAGGAGGGTTGAGAGAGACAGTAACCAGGGAGGATGGCGTGGAGGAGGGTTGAGAGAGACAGTAAACAGGGAGGATGGCTTGGAGGAGGGTTGAGAGAGACAGTAACCAGGGAGGATGGTGTGGGGAGGGTTGAGAGAGACAGTAACCAGGGAGGATGGTGTGGAGGAGGGTTGAGAGAGACAGTAACCAGGGAGGATGGTGTGGAGGAGGGTTGAGAGAGACAGTAACCAGTGAGAATGGTGTGGGGAGGGTTGAGAGAGACAGTAACCAGGGAGGATGGTGTGGAGGAGGGTTGAGAGAGACAGTAACCAGTGAGGATGGTGTAGGTGAGGGTTGAGAGAGACAGTAACCAGTGAGCATGGCGTGGAGGAGGGTTGAGAGAGACAGTAACCAGGGAGGATGGCGTGGAGGAGGGTTGAGAGAGACAGTAACCAGTGAGGATGGCGTGGAGGAGTGTTGAGAGAGACAGTAACCAGTGAGCATGGCGTGGAGGAGGGTTGAGAGAGACAGTAACCAGGGAGGATGGTGTGGAGGAGGGTTGAGAGAGACAGTAACCAGTGAGGATGGTGTAGGGGAGGGTTGAGAGAGACAGTAACCAGTGAGGATGGCGTGGAGGAGGGTTGAGAGAGACAGTAACCAGGGAGGATGGCGTGGAGGAGGGTTGAGAGAGACAGTAACCAGGGAGGATGGTGTGGAGGAGGGTTGAGAGAGACAGTAACCAGGGAGGATGGTGTAGGGGAGGGTTGAGAGAGACAGTAACCAGTGAGGATTGTGTGGAGGAGTGTTGAGAGAGACAGTAACCAGTGAGGATGGTGTAGGGGAGGGTTGAGAGAGACAGCAACCAGTGAGGATGGTGTGGAGGAGTGTTGAGAGAGACAGTAACCAGGGAGGATGGTGTGGAGGAGGGTTGAGAGAGACAGTAACCAGTGAGGATGGTGTGGGGAGGGTTGAGAGAGACAGTAACCAGGGAGGATGGTGTGGAGGAGGGTTGAGAGAGACAGTAACCAGTGAGGATGGTGTAGGGGAGGGTTGAGAGAGACAGTAACCAGTGAGGATGGCGTGGAAGAGGGTTGAGAGATACAGTAACCAGGGAGGATGGCGTGGAGAAGGGTTGAGAGAGACATTAACCAGTGAGGATGGTGTGGGGAGGGTTGAGAGAGACAGTAACCAGTTAGGATGGCGTGGAGGAGGGTTGAGTAAGACAGTAACCAGGGAGGATGGCGTGGAGGAGGGTTGAGAGAGACAGTAACCAGGGAGGATGGCGTGGAGGAGGGTTGAGAGAGACAGTAACCAGGGAGGATGGCTTGGAGGAGGGTTGAGAGAGACAGTAACCAGGGAGGATGGTGTGGGGAGGGTTGAGAGAGACAGTAACCAGGGAGGATGGTGTGGAGGAGGGTTGAGAGAGACAGTAACCAGGGAGGATGGTGTGGAGGAGGGTTGAGAGAGACAGTAACCAGTGAGGATGGTGTGGGGAGGGTTGAGAGAGACAGTAACCAGGGAGGATGGTGTGGAGGAGGGTTGAGAGAGACAGTAACCAGTGAGGATGGTGTAGGGGACGGTTGAGAGAGACAGTAACCAGTGAGGATGGCGTGGAGGAGGGTTGAGAGAGACAGTAACCAGGGAGGATGGCGTGGAGAAGGGTTGAGAGAGACAGTAACCAGTGAGGCTGGCGTGGAGGAGTGTTGAGAGAGACAGTAACCAGTGAGCATGGCGTGGAGGAGGGTTGAGAGAGACAGTAACCAGGGAGGATGGTGTGGAGGAGGGTTGAGAGAGACAGTAACCAGTGAGGATGGTGTAGGGGAGGGTTGAGAGAGACAGTAACCAGTGAGGATGGCGTGGAGGAGGGTTGAGAGAGACAGTAACCAGGGAGGATGGCGTGGAGGAGGGTTGAGAGAGACAGTAAATAGTGAGGATGGTTTGGGGAGAGTTGAGAGTGACAGTAACCAGTGAGGATGGCGTGGAGGAGGGTTGAGAGAGACAGTAACCAGGGAGGATGGTGTAGGGGAGGGTTGAGAGAGACAGTAACCAGTGAGGATGGTGTGGAGGAGGGTTGAGAGAGACAGTAACCAGGGAGGATGGCGTGGAGGAGGGTTGAGAGAGACAGTAAATAGTGAGGATGGTTTGGGGAGGGTTGAGAGAGACAGCAACCAGTGAGGATGGTGTGGAGGAGTGTTGAGAGAGACAGTAACCAGGGAGGATGGCGTGGAGGAGGGTTGAGAGAGACAGTAACCAGTGAGGATGGTGTGGGGAGGGTTGAGAGAGACAGTAACCAGGGAGGATGGTGTGGAGGAGGGTTGAGAGAGACAGTAACCAGTGAGGATGGTGTAGGGGAGGGTTGAGAGAGACAGTAACCAGTGAGGATGGCGTGGAAGAGGGTTGAGAGATACAGTAACCAGGGAGGATGGCGTGGAGAAGGGTTGAGAGAGACAGTAACCAGTGAGGATGGTGTGGGGAGGGTTGAGAGAGACAGTAACCAGTGAGGATGGCGTGGAGGAGGGTTGAGAGAGACAGTAACCAGGGAGGATGGCGTGGAGGAGGGTTGAGAGAGACAGTAACCAGGGAGGGTGGTGTGGAGGAGGGTTGAGAGAGACAGTAACTAGGGAGGATGGTGTGGAGGAGGGTTGAGAGAGACAGGAACCAGGGAGGATGGCGTGGAGGAGGGTTGAGAGAGACAGTAAACAGGGAGCATGGTGTGGGGGAGGGTTGAGAGAGACAGTAACCAGTGAGGATGGCGTGGGGGAGGGTTGAGAGAGACAGTAACCAGGGAGGATGGCGTGGAGGAGGGTTGAGAGAGACAGTAACCAGGGAGGATGGCGTGGAGGAGGGTTGAGAGAGACAGTAACCAGGGAGGATGGTTTAGGGGAGGGTTGAGAGAGACAGTAACCAGTGAGGATTGTGTGGAGGAGTGTTGAGAGAGACAGTAACCAGTGAGGATGGTGTAGGGGAGGGTTGAGAGAGACAGTAACCAGTGAGGATGGTGTGGAGGAGTGTTGAGAGAGACAGTAACCAGGGAGGATGGTGTGGAGGAGGGTTGAGAGAGACAGTAACCAGTGAGGATGGTGTGGGGAGGGTTGAGAGAGACAGTAACCAGGGAGGATGGTGTGGAGGAGGGTTGAGAGAGACAGTAACCAGTGAGGATGGTGTAGGGGAGTGTTGAGAGAGACAGTAACCAGTGAGGATGGCGTGGAAGAGGTAGGGAGATACAGTAACCAGGGAGGATGGCGTGGAGAAGGGTTGAGAGAGACAGTAACCAGTGAGGATGGTGTGGGGAGGGTTGAGAGAGACAGTAACCAGTGAGGATGGCGTGGAGGAGGGTTGAGTAAGACAGTAACCAGGGAGGATGGCGTGGAGGAGGGTTGAGAGAGACAGTAACCAGGGAGGATGGCGTGGAGGAGGGTTGAGAGAGACAGTAAACAGGGAGGATGGCTTGGAGGAGGGTTGAGAGAGACAGTAACCAGGGAGGATGGTGTGGGGAGGGTTGAGAGAGACAGTAACCAGGGAGGATGGTGTGGAGGAGGGTTGAGAGAGACAGTAACCAGGGAGGATGGTGTGGAGGAGGGTTGAGAGAGACAGTAACCAGTGAGGATGGTGTGGGGAGGGTTGAGAGAGACAGTAACCAGGGAGGATGGTGTGGAGGAGGGTTGAGAGAGACAGTAACCAGTGAGGATGGTGTAGGTGAGGGTTGAGAGAGACAGTAACCAGTGAGCATGGCGTGGAGGAGGGTTGAGAGAGACAGTAACCAGGGAGGATGGCGTGGAGGAGGGTTGAGAGAGACAGTAACCAGTGAGGATGGCGTGGAGGAGTGTTGAGAGAGACAGTAACCAGTGAGCATGGCGTGGAGGAGGGTTGAGAGAGACAGTAACCAGGGAGGATGGTGTGGAGGAGGGTTGAGAGAGACAGTAACCAGTGAGGATGGTGTAGGGGAGGGTTGAGAGAGACAGTAACCAGTGAGGATGGCGTGGAGGAGGGTTGAGAGAGACAGTAACCAGGGAGGATGGCGTGGAGGAGGGTTGAGAGAGACAGTAACCAGGGAGGATGGCGTGGAGGAGGGTTGAGAGAGACAGTAACCAGGGAGGATGGTGTAGGGGAGGGTTGAGAGAGACAGTAACCAGTGAGGATTGTGTGGAGGAGTGTTGAGAGAGACAGTAACCAGTGAGGATGGTGTAGGGGAGGGTTGAGAGAGACAGCAACCAGTGAGGATGGTGTGGAGGAGTGTTGAGAGAGACAGTAACCAGGGAGGATGGTGTGGAGGAGGGTTGAGAGAGACAGTAACCAGTGAGGATGGTGTGGGGAGGGTTGAGAGAGACAGTAACCAGGGAGGATGGTGTGGAGGAGGGTTGAGAGAGACAGTAACCAGTGAGGATGGTGTAGGGGAGGGTTGAGAGAGACAGTAACCAGTGAGGATGGCGTGGAAGAGGGTTGAGAGATACAGTAACCAGGGAGGATGGCGTGGAGAAGGGTTGAGAGAGACATTAACCAGTGAGGATGGTGTGGGGAGGGTTGAGAGAGACAGTAACCAGTTAGGATGGCGTGGAGGAGGGTTGAGTAAGACAGTAACCAGGGAGGATGGCGTGGAGGAGGGTTGAGAGAGACAGTAACCAGGGAGGATGGCGTGGAGGAGGGTTGAGAGAGACAGTAACCAGGGAGGATGGCTTGGAGGAGGGTTGAGAGAGACAGTAACCAGGGAGGATGGTGTGGGGAGGGTTGAGAGAGACAGTAACCAGGGAGGATGGTGTGGAGGAGGGTTGAGAGAGACAGTAACCAGGGAGGATGGTGTGGAGGAGGGTTGAGAGAGACAGTAACCAGTGAGGATGGTGTGGGGAGGGTTGAGAGAGACAGTAACCAGGGAGGATGGTGTGGAGGAGGGTTGAGAGAGACAGTAACCAGTGAGGATGGTGTAGGGGAGGGTTGAGAGAGACAGTAACCAGTGAGGATGGCGTGGAGGAGGGTTGAGAGAGACAGTAACCAGGGAGGATGGCGTGGAGGAGGGTTGAGAGAGACAGTAACCAGTGAGGCTGGCGTGGAGGAGTGTTGAGAGAGACAGTAACCAGTGAGCATGGCGTGGAGGAGGGTTGAGAGAGACAGTAACCAGGGAGGATGGTGTGGAGGAGGGTTGAGAGAGACAGTAACCAGTGAGGATGGTGTAGGGGAGGGTTGAGAGAGACAGTAACCAGTGAGGATGGCGTGGAGGAGGGTTGAGAGAGACAGTAACCAGGGAGGATGGCGTGGAGGAGGGTTGAGAGAGACAGTAAATAGTGAGGATGGTTTGGGGAGAGTTGAGAGTGACAGTAACCAGTGAGGATGGCGTGGAGGAGGGTTGAGAGAGACAGTAACCAGGGAGGATGGTGTAGGGGAGGGTTGAGAGAGACAGTAACCAGTGAGGATGGTGTGGAGGAGGGTTGAGAGAGACAGTAACCAGGGAGGATGGCGTGGAGGAGGGTTGAGAGAGACAGTAAATAGTGAGGATGTTTGGGGAGGGTTGAGAGAGACAGCAACCAGTGAGGATGGTGTGGAGGAGTGTTGAGAGAGACAGTAACCAGGGAGGATGGCGTGGAGGAGGGTTGAGAGAGACAGTAACCAGTGAGGATGGTGTGGGGAGGGTTGAGAGAGACAGTAACCAGGGAGGATGGTGTGGAGGAGGGTTGAGAGAGACAGTAACCAGTGAGGATGGTGTAGGGGAGGGTTGAGAGAGACAGTAACCAGTGAGGATGGCGTGGAAGAGGGTTGAGAGATACAGTAACCAGGGAGGATGGCGTGGAGAAGGGTTGAGAGAGACAGTAACCAGTGAGGATGGTGTGGGGAGGGTTGAGAGAGACAGTAACCAGTGAGGATGGCGTGGAGGAGGGTTGAGAGAGACAGTAACCAGGGAGGATGGCGTGGAGGAGGGTTGAGAGAGAAGGTAACCAGGGAGGATGGCGTGGAGGAGGGTTGAGAGAGACAGTAACCAGTGAGGATGGTGTAGGGGAGGGTTGAGAGAGACAGCAACCAGTGAGGATGGTGTGGAGGAGTGTTGAGAGAGACAGTAACCAGGGAGGATGGCGTGGAGGAGGGTTGAGAGAGACAGTAACCAGTGAGGATGGCGTGGAGGAGTGTTGAGAGAGACAGTAACCACTGAGCATGGTGTGGAGGAGGGTTGAGAGAGACAGTAACCAGTGAGGATGGTGTAGGGGAGGGTTGAGAGAGACAGTAACCAGTGAGGATGGCGTGGAGGAGGGTTGAGAGCGACAGTAACCAGGGAGGATGGCGTGGAGGAGGGTTGAGAGAGACAGTAACCAGTGAGGATGGCGTGGAGGAGTGTTGAGAGAGACAGTAACCACGGAGCATGGTGTGGAGGAGGGTTGAGAGAGACAGTAACCAGGGAGGATGGTGTGGAGGAGGGTTGAGAGAGACAGTAACCAGTGAGGATGGTGTAGGGGAGGGTTGAGAGAGACAGTAACCAGTGAGGATGGCGTGGAGGAGGGTTGAGAGAGACAGTAACCAGGGAGGATGGCGTGGAGGAGGGTTGAGAGAGACAGTAACCAGTGAGGATGGCGTGGAGGAGTGTTGAGAGAGACAGTAACCACTGAGCATGGTGTGGAGGAGGGTTGAGAGACACAGTAACCAGGGAGGATGGTGTGGAGGAGGGTTGAGAGAGACAGTAACCAGTGAGGATGGTGTAGGGGAGGGTTGAGAGAGACAGTAACCAGTGAGGATGGCGTGGAGGAGCGTTGAGAGAGACAGTAACCAGGGAGGATGGCGTGGAGGAGGGTTGAGAGAGACAGTAACCAGTGAGGATGGCGTGGAGGAGGGTTGAGAGAGACAGTAACCAGGGAGGATGGCTTGGAGGAGGGTTGAGAGAGACAGTAACCAGGGAGGATGGTGTGGGGAGGGTTGAGAGAGACAGTAACCAGGGAGGATGGTGTGGAGGAGGGTTGAGAGAGACAGTAACCAGGGAGGATGGTGTGGAGGAGGGTTGAGAGAGACAGTAACCAGTGAGGATGGTGTGGGGAGGGTTGAGAGAGACAGTAACCAGGGAGGATGGTGTGGAGGAGGGTTGAGAGAGACAGTAACCAGTGAGGATGGTGTAGGGGAGGGTTGAGAGAGACAGTAACCAGTGAGGATGGCGTGGAGGAGGGTTGAGAGAGACAGTAACCAGTGAGGATGGCGTGGAGGAGGGTTGAGAGAGACAGTAACCAGGGAGGATGGCGTGGAGGAGGGTTGAGAGAGACAGTAACCAGTGAGGATGGCGTGGAGGAGTGTTGAGAGAGACAGTAACCAGTGAGCATGGCGTGGAGGAGGGTTGAGAGAGACAGTAACCAGGGAGGATGGTGTGGAGGAGGGTTGAGAGAGACAGTAACCAGTGAGGATGGTGTAGGGGAGGGTTGAGAGAGACAGTAACCAGTGAGGATGGCGTGGAGGAGGGTTGAGAGAGACAGTAACCAGGGAGGATGGCGTGGAGGAGGGTTGAGAGAGACAGTAACCAGTGAGGATGGTTTGGGGAGAGTTGAGAGTGACAGTAACCAGTGAGGATGGCGTGGAGGAGGGTTGAGAGAGACAGTAACCAGGGAGGATGGTGTAGGGGAGGGTTGAGAGAGACAGTAACCAGTGAGGATGGCGTGGAGGAGGGTTGAGAGAGACAGTAACCAGGGAGGATGGCGTGGAGGAGGGTTGAGAGAGACAGTAAATAGTGAGGATGGTTTGGGGAGAGTTGAGAGTGACAGTAACCAGTGAGGATGGCGTGGAGGAGGGTTGAGAGAGACAGTAACCAGGGAGGATGGTGTAGGGGAGGGTTGAGAGAGACAGCAACCAGTGAGGATGGTGTGGAGGAGTGTTGAGAGAGACAGTAACCAGGGAGGATGGCGTGGAGGAGGGTTGAGAGAGACAGTAACCAGTGAGGATGGTGTGGGGAGGGTTGAGAGAGACAGTAACCAGGGAGGATGGTGTGGAGGAGGGTTGAGAGAGACAGTAACCAGTGAGGATGGTGTAGGGGAGGGTTGAGAGAGACAGTAACCAGTGAGGATGGCGTGGAAGAGGGTTGAGAGATACAGTAACCAGGGAGGATGGCGTGGAGAAGGGTTGAGAGAGACAGTAACCAGTGAGGATGGTGTGGGGAGGGTTGAGAGAGACAGTAACCAGTGAGGATGGCGTGGAGGAGGGTTGAGAGAGACAGTAACCAGGGAGGATGGCGTGGAGGAGGGTTGAGAGAGACAGTAACCAGGGAGGATGGCGTGGAGGAGGGTTGAGAGAGACAGTAACCAGTGAGGATGGTGTGGGGAGGGTTGAGAGAGACAGTAACCAGTGAGCATGGTGTGGAGGAGGGTTGAGAGAGACAGTAACCAGGGAGGATGGCGTGGAGGAGGGTTGAGAGAGACAGTAACCAGTGAGGATGGCGTGGAGGAGGGTTGAGAGAGACAGTAACCAGGGAGGATGGTGTGGAGGAGGGTTGAGAGAGACAGTAACCAGGGAGGATGGTGTGGAGGAGGGTTGAGAGAGACAGTAACCAGTGAGGATGGCGTAGGGGAGGGTTGAGAGAGACAGTAACCAGTGAGGATGGCGTGGAGGAGGGTTGAGAGAGACAGTAACCAGGGAGGATGGCGTGGAGGAGGGTTGAGAGAGACAGTAACCAGTGAGGATGGCGTGGAGGAGTGTTGAGAGAGACAGTAACCAGTGAGCATGGCGTGGAGGAGGGTTGAGAGAGACAGTAACCAGGGAGGATGGTGTGGAGGAGGGTTGAGAGAGACAGTAACCAGTGAGGATGGTGTAGGGGAGGGTTGAGAGAGACAGTAACCAGTGAGGATGGCGTGGAGGAGGGTTGAGAGAGACAGTAACCAGGGAGGATGGCGTGGAGGAGGGTTGAGAGAGACAGTAACCAGTGAGGATGGTTTGGGGAGAGTTGAGAGAGACAGTAACCAGTGAGGATGGCGTGGAGGAGGGTTGAGAGAGACAGTAACCAGGGAGGATGGCGTGGAGGAGGGTTGAGAGAGACAGTAACCAGGGAGGATGGCGTGGAGGAGTGTTGAGAGAGACAGTAACCAGTGAGGATGGTGTGGGGAGGGTTGAGAGAGACAGTAACCAGGGAGGATGGTGTGGAGGAGGGTTGAGAGAGACAGTAACCAGGGAGGATGGCGTGGAGGAGGGTTGAGAGAGACACTAACCAGGGAGGCTGGCGTGGAGGAGTGTTGAGAGAGACAGTAACCAGGGAGGATGGTGTGGGGGAGGGTTGAGAGAGACAGTAACCAGTGAGGATGGTGTAGGGGAGGGTTGAGAGAGACAGTGACCAGGGAGGATGGTGTGGAGGAGGGTTGAGAGAGACAGTAACCAGTGAGGATGGCGTGGAGGAGGGTTGAGAGAGACAGTAACCAGGGAGGATGGCGTGGAGGAGGGTTGAGAGAGACAGTAACCAGGGAGGATGGTGTGGGGGAGGGTTGAGAGAGACAGTAACCAGTGAGGATGGTGTGGAGGAGGGTTGAGAGAGACAGTAACCAGGGAGGATGGCGTGGAGGAGGGTTGAGAGAGACAGTAACCAGGGAGGGTGGTGTGGAGGAGGGTTGAGAGAGACAGTAACCAGGGAGGATGGTGTGGAGGAGGGTTGAGAGAGACAGTAACCAGGGAGGATGGTGTGGAGGAGGGTTGAGAGAGACTGTAACCAGGGAGGGTGGTGTGGAGGAGGGTTGAGAGAGACAGTAACCAGGGAGGATGGTGTGGAGGAGGGTTGAGAGAGACAGTAACCAGTGAGGATGGCGTGGAGGAGGGTTGAGAGAGACAGTAACCAGTGAGGATGGTGTAGGGGAGGGTTGAGAGAGACAGTAACCAGGGAGGATGGTGTGGAGGAGGGTTGAGAGAGACAGTAACCAGGGAGGATGGTGTAGGGGAGGGTTGAGAGAGACAGTAACCAGGGAGGATGGTGTAGGGGAGGGTCGAGAGAGACAGTAACCAGGGAGGATTGTGTAGGGGAGGGTTGAGAGAGACAGTAACCAGTGAGGATGGTGTAGGGGAGGGTTGAGAGAGACAGTAACCAGGGAGGATGGCGTGGAGGAGGGTTGAGAGAGACAGTAACCAGGGAGGATGGTGTGGAGGAGGGTTGAGAGAGACAGTAACCAGTGAGGATGGTGTAGGGGAGGGTTGAGAGAGACAGTAACCAGTGAGGATGGTGTGGAGGAGGGTTGAGAGAGACAGTAACCAGGGAGGATGGCGTGGAGGAGGGTTGAGAGAGACAGTAACCAGTGAGGATGGTGTGGAGGAGGGTTGAGAGAGACAGTAACCAGTGAGGATGGCGTGGAGGAGGGTTGAGAGAGACAGTAACCAGGGAGGATGGCGTGGAGGAGGGTTGAGAGAGACAGTAACCAGGGAGGATGGCGTGGAGGAGGGTTGAGAGAGACAGTAACCAGGGAGGATGGTGTGGAGGAGGGTTGAGAGAGACAGTAACCAGGGAGGATGTTGTGGAGGAGGGTTGAGAGAGACAGTAACGAGGGAGGATGGTGTAGGGGAGGGTTGAGAGAGACAGTAACCAGGGAGGATGTTGTGGAGGAGGGTTGAGAGAGACAGTAACGAGGGAGGATGGTGTAGGGGAGGGTTGAGAGACAGGAAGAGAATGTAAAAGAGGAACACTGGAGAAAAAAATAACAACTCAGCATATTTTACACACACACACACACACACACACACACACACACACACACACACACACACACACACACACACACACACACACACACACACACACACACACACAGGGTAGCTCTGAGCGGCAGGTTGAGTCTGCAGTAATTATGGCATATCTGGCCCCAAAGCCATTTCATGGTTGTTGAAACCAAGTCACCCATGTTCTCATGCACTTCCTTAGGGATTTTAATCAGCACAAAGTTTCCAGGGTTTTCTACAGATGTAGGATCTTAATTTGAGCCAGTTTGCTAGAGAAGGGAAATAATCCTGCATCATCAGGAAATGTGGATTATAATTTATTTATATTTTTCGCTTCAGAAGCTCAAAGTGAAAGTTCTCAAATTAAGATTCTACATCTGTTATTTACATAAATACTATGATGTTTTGTTACATTTCCAGGATAACATTTCTTCAGGTATACAGCAGTAAAAGTATCAAATCCAGGTTTCTGTATGTTGAAACTTGTCGTCAAGCTACAGAACTCCAAAAAACAATAGTGTTCCCTACATCCAGATGAAACTGGAGTTGTTGTTGGGGGGGTTAACGTGTTCAGACAGCCTGACACAGATAGTAGGAAATGAGACAATGTTTGCTTGGCTTTTCATGTATTAAAGCCAAATCTCAAATGCAGCTATCAATCATCTATCTCATCATGCACCGCCACCAATGGGAATAGATGGCAGTTGAGGACAACTTGACCACAAGTTCAAAGTTCAGAAAGTGAGAGAAAGAACCAGCAGAGCAGCAAGTGATGTGCTCAGCCAAGGAGCTCGTCTTTCCAGTAGGATCCATATTTTCTTGGAAAATCTTGTGACACGTTGGAAAACTCTCTAGACAAGCAGTACTGCCTATTCTGAGAAAGCAGCATTTTTTACATAGGAAGTGAACGGATATTCAATGTACTCCAAGAGTCTAACATTTACACCACACTTTGCAGTTCCAAGAAGGAGCCAAGTTTGAATACAAAGCATGCCACTTGCATTTTGTCTATTTTCTTGTAAGATGTTCAAATAATTCTCTCACCTCTCTCTTTCTCCTCTCCTCTCTCTCTCTCCCTCGCTCTCCCCTCTCTCTCTCTCCTCTCCCCTCTCTTCTCCTCTCCTCTTCTCTACTCTCTCTCCTCTCCCTTCTCTTCTCCTCTCCTCTCTCTCCTCTCCTCTCTTCTCCTCTCCTCTCTCTCCTCTCTCTCCTCTCCTCTCCTCTCCTCTCTCTCCTCTCTCTCCTCTCCTCTCTCTCCTCTCTCTCCTCTCCTCTCTTCTCCTCTCCTCTCTCTCCTCTCTCTCCTCTCTCTCCTCTCCTCTCTTCTCCTCTCCTCTCTCTCCTCTCTCTCCTCTCTCTCCTCTCTCTCCTCTCCTTTCCTCTCCTCTCCTCTCCTCTCTCTCTCTCCTGTTCAGATCTGATTTCTAGTTCTTCCCCTGCTGTGCTCTCCTTGGCTGTCCTGCCTGGGCCTTGCGTGCAGATCCGTGCCTTTCCCTGCTGATTTGAGGTTAGAGTTACTGGACTGTAGCTGCCATATTGGCTAATTTAGTACTGTCTCCGTACTATATTTTGACAAATACACTGCATCATGAGTAAAGTGGACCGTCATCCTAATGAGTTAGTGAGTACACTCTCAGATTAGTTCCAGGCCATTCTCTTCGCATGCACAGGCTGAGCGAGTTGTGATACACCCCCCAAATATGACTTTATTCTTTGGGAATCAAGAGGAAAAGTAAGTAACTATTGTCTCAGCACATTCTCAGTGGTTAGATCCCAGTAGTGTTGTTTACAGTAAGGGTTGAGTGTGTCAGAGAGGAGAAATACAGCAGAAACCCCCCTCTGAGCTTGATAAAGAGGGGCCATGATGAACTCATTGACACACACTGAG